>NW_024609837.1:82217631-82399908 GCF_016920785.2 Ixodes scapularis
AACAGGCATACGGCTGATCAGGCAACTTAACACACGATCCTAAAACAAGTACGTGAATCGGCCACACAGTAGCTGACGGCTCTGCTAAATATATCATATAGATCGTCTTTGTGCGAACAGGCCATACGGCTGATCAGGCAACTTAACACACGATCCTAAAACAAGTACGTGAATCGGCCACACAGTAGCTGACGGCTCTGCTAAATAATATCATATAGATCGTCTTTGTGCGAACAGGCATACGGCTGATCAGGCAACTTAACACACGATCCTAAAACAAGTACGTGAATCGGCCACACAGTAGCTGACGGCTCTGCTAAATATATCATATAGATCGTCTTTGTGCGAACAGGCATACGGCTGATCAGGCAACTTAACACACGATCCTAAAACAAGTACGTGAATCGGCCACACAGTAGCTGACGGCTCTGCTAAATGTATCATATAGATCGTCTTTGTGCGAACAGGCATACGGCTGATCAGGCAACTTAACACACGATCCTAAAACAAGTACGTGAATCGGCCACACAGTAGCTGACGGCTCTGCTAAATATATCATATAGATCGTCTTTGTGCGAACAGGCATACGGCTGATCAGGCAACTTAACACACGATCCTAAAACAAGTACGTGAATCGGCCACACAGTAGCTGACGGCTCTGCTAAATGTATCATATAGATCGTCTTTGTGCGAACAGGCATACGGCTGATCAGGCAACTTAACACACGATCCTAAAACAAGTACGTGAATCGGCCACACAGTAGCTGACGGCTCTGCTAAATATATCATATAGATCGTCTTTGTGCGAACAGGCATACGGCTGATCAGGCAACTTAACACACGATCCTAAAACAAGTACGTGAATCGGCCACACAGTAGCTGACGGCTCTGCTAAATATATCATATAGATCGTCTTTGTGCGAACAGGCATACGGCTGATCAGGCAACTTAACACACGATCCTAAAACAAGTACGTGAATCGGCCACACAGTAGCTGACGGCTCTGCTAAATGTATCATATAGATCGTCTTTGTGCGAACAGCATACGGCTGATCAGGCAACTTAACACACGATCCTAAAACAAGTACGTGAATCGGCCACACAGTAGCTGACGGCTCTGCTAAATATATCATATAGATCGTCTTTGTGCGAACAGGCATACGGCTGATCAGGCAACTTAACACACGATCCTAAAACAAGTACGTGAATCGGCCACACAGTAGCTGACGGCTCTGCTAAATGTATCATATAGATCGTCTTTGTGCGAACAGGCATACGGCTGATCAGGCAACTTAACACACGATCCTAAAACAAGTACGTGAATCGGCCACACAGTAGCTGACGGCTCTGCTAAATGTATCATATAGATCGTCTTTGTGCGAACAGGCATACGGCTGATCAGGCAACTTAACACACGATCCTAAAACAAGTACGTGAATCGGCCACACAGTAGCTGACGGCTCTGCTAAATATATCATATAGATCGTCTTTGTGCGAACAGGCATACGGCTGATCAGGCAACTTAACACACGATCCTAAAACAAGTACGTGAATCGGCCACACAGTAGCTGACGGCTCTGCTAAATGTATCATATAGATCGTCTTTGTGCGAACAGGCATACGGCTGATCAGGCAACTTAACACACGATCCTAAAACAAGTACGTGAATCGGCCACACAGTAGCTGACGGCTCTGCTAAATATATCATATAGATCGTCTTTGTGCGAACAGGCATACGGCTGATCAGGCAACTTAACACACGATCCTAAAACAAGTACGTGAATCGGCCACACAGTAGCTGACGGCTCTGCTAAATATATCATATAGATCGTCTTTGTGCGAACAGGCATACGGCTGATCAGGCAACTTAACACACGATCCTAAAACAAGTACGTGAATCGGCCACACAGTAGCTGACGGCTCTGCTAAATGTATCATATAGATCGTCTTTGTGCGAACAGGCATACGGCTGATCAGGCAACTTAACACACGATCCTAAAACAAGTACGTGAATCGGCCACACAGTAGCTGACGGCTCTGCTAAATATATCATATAGATCGTCTTTGTGCGAACAGGCATACGGCTGATCAGGCAACTTAACACACGATCCTAAAACAAGTACGTGAATCGGCCACACAGTAGCTGACGGCTCTGCTAAATATATCATATAGATCGTCTTTGTGCGAACAGGCATACGGCTGATCAGGCAACTTAACACACGATCCTAAAACAAGTACGTGAATCGGCCACACAGTAGCTGACGGCTCTGCTAAATGTATCATATAGATCGTCTTTGTGCGAACAGGCATACGGCTGATCAGGCAACTTAACACACGATCCTAAAACAAGTACGTGAATCGGCCACACAGTAGCTGGACGGCTCTGCTAAATATATCATATAGATCGTCTTTGTGCGAACAGGCATACGGCTGATCAGGCAACTTAACACACGATCCTAAAACAAGTACGTGAATCGGCCACACAGTAGCTGACGGCTCTGCTAAATATATCATATAGATCGTCTTTGTGCGAACAGGCATACGGCTGATCAGGCAACTTAACACACGATCCTAAAACAAGTACGTGAATCGGCCACACAGTAGCTGACGGCTCTGCTAAATATATCATATAGATCGTCTTTGTGCGAACAGGCATACGGCTGATCAGGCAACTTAACACACGATCCTAAAACAAGTACGTGAATCGGCCACACAGTAGCTGACGGCTCTGCTAAATGTATCATATAGATCGTCTTTGTGCGAACAGGCATACGGCTGATCAGGCAACTTAACACACGATCCTAAAACAAGTACGTGAATCGGCCACACAGTAGCTGACGGCTCTGCTAAATATATCATATAGATCGTCTTTGTGCGAACAGGCATACGGCTGATCAGGCAACTTAACACACGATCCTAAAACAAGTACGTGAATCGGCCACACAGTAGCTGACGGCTCTGCTAAATGTATCATATAGATCGTCTTTGTGCGAACAGGCATACGGCTGATCAGGCAACTTAACACACGATCCTAAAACAAGTACGTGAATCGGCCACACAGTAGCTGACGGCTCTGCTAAATATATCATATAGATCGTCTTTGTGCGAACAGGCATACGGCTGATCAGGCAACTTAACACACGATCCTAAAACAAGTACGTGAATCGGCCACACAGTAGCTGACGGCTCTGCTAAATATATCATATAGATCGTCTTTGTGCGAACAGGCATACGGCTGATCAGGCAACTTAACACACGATCCTAAAACAAGTACGTGAATCGGCCACACAGTAGCTGACGGCTCTGCTAAATGTATCATATAGATCGTCTTTGTGCGAACAGGCATACGGCTGATCAGGCAACTTAACACACGATCCTAAAACAAGTACGTGAATCGGCCACACAGTAGCTGACGGCTCTGCTAAATATATCATATAGATCGTCTTTGTGCGAACAGGCATACGGCTGATCAGGCAACTTAACACACGATCCTAAAACAAGTACGTGAATCGGCCACACAGTAGCTGACGGCTCTGCTAAATGTATCATATAGATCGTCTTTGTGCGAACAGGCATACGGCTGATCAGGCAACTTAACACACGATCCTAAAACAAGTACGTGAATCGGCCACACAGTAGCTGACGGCTCTGCTAAATATATCATATAGATCGTCTTTGTGCGAACAGGCATACGGCTGATCAGGCAACTTAACACACGATCCTAAAACAAGTACGTGAATCGGCCACACAGTAGCTGACGGCTCTGCTAAATATATCATATAGATCGTCTTTGTGCGAACAGGCATACGGCTGATCAGGCAACTTAACACACGATCCTAAAACAAGTACGTGAATCGGCCACACAGTAGCTGACGGCTCTGCTAAATATATCATATAGATCGTCTTTGTGCGAACAGGCATACGGCTGATCAGGCAACTTAACACACGATCCTAAAACAAGTACGTGAATCGGCCACACAGTAGCTGACGGCTCTGCTAAATATATCATATAGATCGTCTTTGTGCGAACAGGCATACGGCTGATCAGGCAACTTAACACACGATCCTAAAACAAGTACGTGAATCGGCCACACAGTAGCTGACGGCTCTGCTAAATATATCATATAGATCGTCTTTGTGCGAACAGGCATACGGCTGATCAGGCAACTTAACACACGATCCTAAAACAAGTACGTGAATCGGCCACACAGTAGCTGACGGCTCTGCTAAATGTATCATATAGATCGTCTTTGTGCGAACAGGCATACGGCTGATCAGGCAACTTAACACACGATCCTAAAACAAGTACGTGAATCGGCCACACAGTAGCTGACGGCTCTGCTAAATATATCATATAGATCGTCTTTGTGCGAACAGGCATACGGCTGATCAGGCAACTTAACACACGATCCTAAAACAAGTACGTGAATCGGCCACACAGTAGCTGACGGCTCTGCTAAATATATCATATAGATCGTCTTTGTGCGAACAGGCATACGGCTGATCAGGCAACTTAACACACGATCCTAAAACAAGTACGTGAATCGGCCACACAGTAGCTGACGGCTCTGCTAAATATATCATATAGATCGTCTTTGTGCGAACAGGCATACGGCTGATCAGGCAACTTAACACACGATCCTAAAACAAGTACGTGAATCGGCCACACAGTAGCTGACGGCTCTGCTAAATGTATCATATAGATCGTCTTTGTGCGAACAGGCATACGGCTGATCAGGCAACTTAACACACGATCCTAAAACAAGTACGTGAATCGGCCACACAGTAGCTGACGGCTCTGCTAAATATATCATATAGATCGTCTTTGTGCGAACAGGCATACGGCTGATCAGGCAACTTAACACACGATCCTAAAACAAGTACGTGAATCGGCCACACAGTAGCTGACGGCTCTGCTAAATATATCATATAGATCGTCTTTGTGCGAACAGGCATACGGCTGATCAGGCAACTTAACACACGATCCTAAAACAAGTACGTGAATCGGCCACACAGTAGCTGACGGCTCTGCTAAATATATCATATAGATCGTCTTTGTGCGAACAGGCATACGGCTGATCAGGCAACTTAACACACGATCCTAAAACAAGTACGTGAATCGGCCACACAGTAGCTGACGGCTCTGCTAAATATATCATATAGATCGTCTTTGTGCGAACAGGCATACGGCTGATCAGGCAACTTAACACACGATCCTAAAACAAGTACGTGAATCGGCCACACAGTAGCTGACGGCTCTGCTAAATATATCATATAGATCGTCTTTGTGCGAACAGGCATACGGCTGATCAGGCAACTTAACACACGATCCTAAAACAAGTACGTGAATCGGCCACACAGTAGCTGACGGCTCTGCTAAATGTATCATATAGATCGTCTTTGTGCGAACAGGCATACGGCTGATCAGGCAACTTAACACACGATCCTAAAACAAGTACGTGAATCGGCCACACAGTAGCTGACGGCTCTGCTAAATATATCATATAGATCGTCTTTGTGCGAACAGGCATACGGCTGATCAGGCAACTTAACACACGATCCTAAAACAAGTACGTGAATCGGCCACACAGTAGCTGACGGCTCTGCTAAATATATCATATAGATCGTCTTTGTGCGAACAGGCATACGGCTGATCAGGCAACTTAACACACGATCCTAAAACAAGTACGTGAATCGGCCACACAGTAGCTGACGGCTCTGCTAAATATATCATATAGATCGTCTTTGTGCGAACAGGCATACGGCTGATCAGGCAACTTAACACACGATCCTAAAACAAGTACGTGAATCGGCCACACAGTAGCTGACGGCTCTGCTAAATATATCATATAGATCGTCTTTGTGCGAACAGGCATACGGCTGATCAGGCAACTTAACACACGATCCTAAAACAAGTACGTGAATCGGCCACACAGTAGCTGACGGCTCTGCTAAATATATCATATAGATCGTCTTTGTGCGAACAGGCATACGGCTGATCAGGCAACTTAACACACGATCCTAAAACAAGTACGTGAATCGGCCACACAGTAGCTGACGGCTCTGCTAAATGTATCATATAGATCGTCTTTGTGCGAACAGGCATACGGCTGATCAGGCAACTTAACACACGATCCTAAAACAAGTACGTGAATCGGCCACACAGTAGCTGACGGCTCTGCTAAATATATCATATAGATCGTCTTTGTGCGAACAGGCATACGGCTGATCAGGCAACTTAACACACGATCCTAAAACAAGTACGTGAATCGGCCACACAGTAGCTGACGGCTCTGCTAAATATATCATATAGATCGTCTTTGTGCGAACAGGCATACGGCTGATCAGGCAACTTAACACACGATCCTAAAACAAGTACGTGAATCGGCCACACAGTAGCTGACGGCTCTGCTAAATATATCATATAGATCGTCTTTGTGCGAACAGGCATACGGCTGATCAGGCAACTTAACACACGATCCTAAAACAAGTACGTGAATCGGCCACACAGTAGCTGACGGCTCTGCTAAATGTATCATATAGATCGTCTTTGTGCGAACAGGCATACGGCTGATCAGGCAACTTAACACACGATCCTAAAACAAGTACGTGAATCGGCCACACAGTAGCTGACGGCTCTGCTAAATATATCATATAGATCGTCTTTGTGCGAACAGGCATACGGCTGATCAGGCAACTTAACACACGATCCTAAAACAAGTACGTGAATCGGCCACACAGTAGCTGACGGCTCTGCTAAATGTATCATATAGATCGTCTTTGTGCGAACAGGCATACGGCTGATCAGGCAACTTAACACACGATCCTAAAACAAGTACGTGAATCGGCCACACAGTAGCTGACGGCTCTGCTAAATATATCATATAGATCGTCTTTGTGCGAACAGGCATACGGCTGATCAGGCAACTTAACACACGATCCTAAAACAAGTACGTGAATCGGCCACACAGTAGCTGACGGCTCTGCTAAATGTATCATATAGATCGTCTTTGTGCGAACAGGCATACGGCTGATCAGGCAACTTAACACACGATCCTAAAACAAGTACGTGAATCGGCCACACAGTAGCTGACGGCTCTGCTAAATGTATCATATAGATCGTCTTTGTGCGAACAGGCATACGGCTGATCAGGCAACTTAACACACGATCCTAAAACAAGTACGTGAATCGGCCACACAGTAGCTGACGGCTCTGCTAAATATATCATATAGATCGTCTTTGTGCGAACAGGCATACGGCTGATCAGGCAACTTAACACACGATCCTAAAACAAGTACGTGAATCGGCCACACAGTAGCTGACGGCTCTGCTAAATGTATCATATAGATCGTCTTTGTGCGAACAGGCATACGGCTGATCAGGCAACTTAACACACGATCCTAAAACAAGTACGTGAATCGGCCACACAGTAGCTGACGGCTCTGCTAAATATATCATATAGATCGTCTTTGTGCGAACAGGCATACGGCTGATCAGGCAACTTAACACACGATCCTAAAACAAGTACGTGAATCGGCCACACAGTAGCTGACGGCTCTGCTAAATATATCATATAGATCGTCTTTGTGCGAACAGGCATACGGCTGATCAGGCAACTTAACACACGATCCTAAAACAAGTACGTGAATCGGCCACACAGTAGCTGACGGCTCTGCTAAATATATCCTATAGATCGTCTTTGTGCGAACAGGCATACGGCTGATCAGGCAACTTAACACACGATCCTAAAACAAGTACGTGAATCGGCCACACAGTAGCTGACGGCTCTGCTAAATATATCATATAGATCGTCTTTGTGCGAACAGGCATACGGCTGATCAGGCAACTTAACACACGATCCTAAAACAAGTACGTGAATCGGCCACACAGTAGCTGACGGCTCTGCTAAATATATCATATAGATCGTCTTTGTGCGAACAGGCATACGGCTGATCAGGCAACTTAACACACGATCCTAAAACAAGTACGTGAATCGGCCACACAGTAGCTGACGGCTCTGCTAAATATATCCTATAGATCGTCTTTGTGCGAACAGGCATACGGCTGATCAGGCAACTTAACACACGATCCTAAAACAAGTACGTGAATCGGCCACACAGTAGCTGACGGCTCTGCTAAATATATCCTATAGATCGTCTTTGTGCGAACAGGCATACGGCTGATCAGGCAACTTAACACACGATCCTAAAACAAGTACGTGAATCGGCCACACAGTAGCTGACGGCTCTGCTAAATATATCATATAGATCGTCTTTGTGCGAACAGGCATACGGCTGATCAGGCAACTTAACACACGATCCTAAAACAAGTACGTGAATCGGCCACACAGTAGCTGACGGCTCTGCTAAATATATCCTATAGATCGTCTTTGTGCGAACAGGCATACGGCTGATCAGGCAACTTAACACACGATCCTAAAACAAGTACGTGAATCGGCCACACAGTAGCTGACGGCTCTGCTAAATATATCATATAGATCGTCTTTGTGCGAACAGGCATACGGCTGATCAGGCAACTTAACACACGATCCTAAAACAAGTACGTGAATCGGCCACACAGTAGCTGACGGCTCTGCTAAATATATCATATAGATCGTCTTTGTGCGAACAGGCATACGGCTGATCAGGCAACTTAACACACGATCCTAAAACAAGTACGTGAATCGGCCACACAGTAGCTGACGGCTCTGCTAAATATATCATATAGATCGTCTTTGTGCGAACAGGCATACGGCTGATCAGGCAACTTAACACACGATCCTAAAACAAGTACGTGAATCGGCCACACAGTAGCTGACGGCTCTGCTAAATATATCCTATAGATCGTCTTTGTGCGAACAGGCATACGGCTGATCAGGCAACTTAACACACGATCCTAAAACAAGTACGTGAATCGGCCACACAGTAGCTGACGGCTCTGCTAAATATATCCTATAGATCGTCTTTGTGCGAACAGGCATACGGCTGATCAGGCAACTTAACACACGATCCTAAAACAAGTACGTGAATCGGCCACACAGTAGCTGACGGCTCTGCTAAATATATCATATAGATCGTCTTTGTGCGAACAGGCATACGGCTGATCAGGCAACTTAACACACGATCCTAAAACAAGTACGTGAATCGGCCACACAGTAGCTGACGGCTCTGCTAAATATATCATATAGATCGTCTTTGTGCGAACAGGCATACGGCTGATCAGGCAACTTAACACACGATCCTAAAACAAGTACGTGAATCGGCCACACAGTAGCTGACGGCTCTGCTAAATATATCCTATAGATCGTCTTTGTGCGAACAGGCATACGGCTGATCAGGCAACTTAACACACGATCCTAAAACAAGTACGTGAATCGGCCACACAGTAGCTGACGGCTCTGCTAAATATATCCTATAGATCGTCTTTGTGCGAACAGGCATACGGCTGATCAGGCAACTTAACACACGATCCTAAAACAAGTACGTGAATCGGCCACACAGTAGCTGACGGCTCTGCTAAATATATCCTATAGATCGTCTTTGTGCGAACAGGCATACGGCTGATCAGGCAACTTAACACACGATCCTAAAACAAGTACGTGAATCGGCCACACAGTAGCTGACGGCTCTGCTAAATATATCCTATAGATCGTCTTTGTGCGAACAGGCATACGGCTGATCAGGCAACTTAACACACGATCCTAAAACAAGTACGTGAATCGGCCACACAGTAGCTGACGGCTCTGCTAAATATATCCTATAGATCGTCTTTGTGCGAACAGGCATACGGCTGATCAGGCAACTTAACACACGATCCTAAAACAAGTACGTGAATCGGCCACACAGTAGCTGACGGCTCTGCTAAATATATCATATAGATCGTCTTTGTGCGAACAGGCATACGGCTGATCAGGCAACTTAACACACGATCCTAAAACAAGTACGTGAATCGGCCACACAGTAGCTGACGGATCTGCTAAATATATCATATAGATCGTCTTTGTGCGAACAGGCATACGGCTGATCAGGCAACTTAACACACGATCCTAAAACAAGTACGTGAATCGGCCACACAGTAGCTGACGGCTCTGCTAAATATATCCTATAGATCGTCTTTGTGCGAACAGGCATACGGCTGATCAGGCAACTTAACACACGATCCTAAAACAAGTACGTGAATCGGCCACACAGTAGCTGACGGCTCTGCTAAATATATCATATAGATCGTCTTTGTGCGAACAGGCATACGGCTGATCAGGCAACTTAACACACGATCCTAAAACAAGTACGTGAATCGGCCACACAGTAGCTGACGGCTCTGCTAAATATATCCTATAGATCGTCTTTGTGCGAACAGGCATACGGCTGATCAGGCAACTTAACACACGATCCTAAAACAAGTACGTGAATCGGCCACACAGTAGCTGACGGCTCTGCTAAATATATCCTATAGATCGTCTTTGTGCGAACAGGCATACGGCTGATCAGGCAACTTAACACACGATCCTAAAACAAGTACGTGAATCGGCCACACAGTAGCTGACGGCTCTGCTAAATATATCATATAGATCGTCTTTGTGCGAACAGGCATACGGCTGATCAGGCAACTTAACACACGATCCTAAAACAAGTACGTGAATCGGCCACACAGTAGCTGACGGCTCTGCTAAATATATCCTATAGATCGTCTTTGTGCGAACAGGCATACGGCTGATCAGGCAACTTAACACACGATCCTAAAACAAGTACGTGAATCGGCCACACAGTAGCTGACGGCTCTGCTAAATATATCCTATAGATCGTCTTTGTGCGAACAGGCATACGGCTGATCAGGCAACTTAACACACGATCCTAAAACAAGTACGTGAATCGGCCACACAGTAGCTGACGGCTCTGCTAAATATATCCTATAGATCGTCTTTGTGCGAACAGGCATACGGCTGATCAGGCAACTTAACACACGATCCTAAAACAAGTACGTGAATCGGCCACACAGTAGCTGACGGCTCTGCTAAATATATCCTATAGATCGTCTTTGTGCGAACAGGCATACGGCTGATCAGGCAACTTAACACACGATCCTAAAACAAGTACGTGAATCGGCCACACAGTAGCTGACGGCTCTGCTAAATATATCCTATAGATCGTCTTTGTGCGAACAGGCATACGGCTGATCAGGCAACTTAACACACGATCCTAAAACAAGTACGTGAATCGGCCACACAGTAGCTGACGGCTCTGCTAAATATATCATATAGATCGTCTTTGTGCGAACAGGCATACGGCTGATCAGGCAACTTAACACAGGATCCTAAAACAAGTACGTGAATCGGCCACACAGTAGCTGACGGCTCTGCTAAATATATCCTATAGATCGTCTTTGTGCGAACAGGCATACGGCTGATCAGGCAACTTAACACACGATCCTAAAACAAGTACGTGAATCGGCCACACAGTAGCTGACGGCTCTGCTAAATATGTCATATAGATCGTCTTTGTGCGAACAGGCATACGGCTGATCAGGCAACTTAACACACGATCCTAAAACAAGTACGTGAATCGGCCACACAGTAGCTGACGGCTCTGCTAAATATATCATATAGATCGTCTTTGTGCGAACAGGCATACGGCTGATCAGGCAACTTAACACACGATCCTAAAACAAGTACGTGAATCGGCCACACAGTAGCTGACGGCTCTGCTAAATATATCCTATAGATCGTCTTTGTGCGAACAGGCATACGGCTGATCAGGCAACTTAACACACGATCCTAAAACAAGTACGTGAATCGGCCACACAGTAGCTGACGGCTCTGCTAAATATATCCTATAGATCGTCTTTGTGCGAACAGGCATACGGCTGATCAGGCAACTTAACACACGATCCTAAAACAAGTACGTGAATCGGCCACACAGTAGCTGACGGCTCTGCTAAATATGTCATATAGATCGTCTTTGTGCGAACAGGCATACGGCTGATCAGGCAACTTAACACACGATCCTAAAACAAGTACGTGAATCGGCCACACAGTAGCTGACGGCTCTGCTAAATATATCATATAGATCGTCTTTGTGCGAACAGGCATACGGCTGATCAGGCAACTTAACACACGATCCTAAAACAAGTACGTGAATCGGCCACACAGTAGCTGACGGCTCTGCTAAATATATCCTATAGATCGTCTTTGTGCGAACAGGCATACGGCTGATCAGGCAACTTAACACACGATCCTAAAACAAGTACGTGAATCGGCCACACAGTAGCTGACGGCTCTGCTAAATATATCATATAGATCGTCTTTGTGCGAACAGGCATACGGCTGATCAGGCAACTTAACACACGATCCTAAAACAAGTACGTGAATCGGCCACACAGTAGCTGACGGCTCTGCTAAATATATCATATAGATCGTCTTTGTGCGAACAGGCATACGGCTGATCAGGCAACTTAACACACGATCCTAAAACAAGTACGTGAATCGGCCACACAGTAGCTGACGGCTCTGCTAAATATATCATATAGATCGTCTTTGTGCGAACAGGCATACGGCTGATCAGGCAACTTAACACACGATCCTAAAACAAGTACGTGAATCGGCCACACAGTAGCTGACGGCTCTGCTAAATATATCATATAGATCGTCTTTGTGCGAACAGGCATACGGCTGATCAGGCAACTTAACACACGATCCTAAAACAAGTACGTGAATCGGCCACACAGTAGCTGACGGCTCTGCTAAATATATCCTATAGATCGTCTTTGTGCGAACAGGCATACGGCTGATCAGGCAACTTAACACACGATCCTAAAACAAGTACGTGAATCGGCCACACAGTAGCTGACGGCTCTGCTAAATATATCATATAGATCGTCTTTGTGCGAACAGGCATACGGCTGATCAGGCAACTTAACACACGATCCTAAAACAAGTACGTGAATCGGCCACACAGTAGCTGACGGCTCTGCTAAATATATCATATAGATCGTCTTTGTGCGAACAGGCATACGGCTGATCAGGCAACTTAACACACGATCCTAAAACAAGTACGTGAATCGGCCACACAGTAGCTGACGGCTCTGCTAAATATATCATATAGATCGTCTTTGTGCGAACAGGCATACGGCTGATCAGGCAACTTAACACACGATCCTAAAACAAGTACGTGAATCGGCCACACAGTAGCTGACGGCTCTGCTAAATATATCATATAGATCGTCTTTGTGCGAACAGGCATACGGCTGATCAGGCAACTTAACACACGATCCTAAAACAAGTACGTGAATCGGCCACACAGTAGCTGACGGCTCTGCTAAATATATCATATAGATCGTCTTTGTGCGAACAGGCATACGGCTGATCAGGCAACTTAACACACGATCCTAAAACAAGTACGTGAATCGGCCACACAGTAGCTGACGGCTCTGCTAAATATATCATATAGATCGTCTTTGTGCGAACAGGCATACGGCTGATCAGGCAACTTAACACACGATCCTAAAACAAGTACGTGAATCGGCCACACAGTAGCTGACGGCTCTGCTAAATATATCCTATAGATCGTCTTTGTGCGAACAGGCATACGGCTGATCAGGCAACTTAACACACGATCCTAAAACAAGTACGTGAATCGGCCACACAGTAGCTGACGGCTCTGCTAAATATATCATATAGATCGTCTTTGTGCGAACAGGCATACGGCTGATCAGGCAACTTAACACACGATCCTAAAACAAGTACGTGAATCGGCCACACAGTAGCTGACGGCTCTGCTAAATATATCATATAGATCGTCTTTGTGCGAACAGGCATACGGCTGATCAGGCAACTTAACACACGATCCTAAAACAAGTACGTGAATCGGCCACACAGTAGCTGACGGCTCTGCTAAATATATCATATAGATCGTCTTTGTGCGAACAGGCATACGGCTGATCAGGCAACTTAACACACGATCCTAAAACAAGTACGTGAATCGGCCACACAGTAGCTGACGGCTCTGCTAAATATATCATATAGATCGTCTTTGTGCGAACAGGCATACGGCTGATCAGGCAACTTAACACACGATCCTAAAACAAGTACGTGAATCGGCCACACAGTAGCTGACGGCTCTGCTAAATATATCATATAGATCGTCTTTGTGCGAACAGGCATACGGCTGATCAGGCAACTTAACACACGATCCTAAAACAAGTACGTGAATCGGCCACACAGTAGCTGACGGCTCTGCTAAATATATCCTATAGATCGTCTTTGTGCGAACAGGCATACGGCTGATCAGGCAACTTAACACACGATCCTAAAACAAGTACGTGAATCGGCCACACAGTAGCTGACGGCTCTGCTAAATATATCATATAGATCGTCTTTGTGCGAACAGGCATACGGCTGATCAGGCAACTTAACACACGATCGTAAAACAAGTACGTGAATCGGCCACACAGTAGCTGACGGCTCTGCTAAATATATCATATAGATCGTCTTTGTGCGAACAGGCATACGGCTGATCAGGCAACTTAACACACGATCCTAAAACAAGTACGTGAATCGGCCACACAGTAGCTGACGGCTCTGCTAAATATATCATATAGATCGTCTTTGTGCGAACAGGCATACGGCTGATCAGGCAACTTAACACACGATCCTAAAACAAGTACGTGAATCGGCCACACAGTAGCTGACGGCTCTGCTAAATATATCATATAGATCGTCTTTGTGCGAACAGGCATACGGCTGATCAGGCAACTTAACACACGATCCTAAAACAAGTACGTGAATCGGCCACACAGTAGCTGACGGCTCTGCTAAATGTATCATATAGATCGTCTTTGTGCGAACAGGCATACGGCTGATCAGGCAACTTAACACACGATCCTAAAACAAGTACGTGAATCGGCCACACAGTAGCTGACGGCTCTGCTAAATATATCATATAGATCGTCTTTGTGCGAACAGGCATACGGCTGATCAGGCAACTTAACACACGATCCTAAAACAAGTACGTGAATCGGCCACACAGTAGCTGACGGCTCTGCTAAATATATCATATAGATCGTCTTTGTGCGAACAGGCATACGGCTGATCAGGCAACTTAACACACGATCCTAAAACAAGTACGTGAATCGGCCACACAGTAGCTGACGGCTCTGCTAAATATATCATATAGATCGTCTTTGTGCGAACAGGCATACGGCTGATCAGGCAACTTAACACACGATCCTAAAACAAGTACGTGAATCGGCCACACAGTAGCTGACGGCTCTGCTAAATATATCATATAGATCGTCTTTGTGCGAACAGGCATACGGCTGATCAGGCAACTTAACACACGATCCTAAAACAAGTACGTGAATCGGCCACACAGTAGCTGACGGCTCTGCTAAATATATCATATAGATCGTCTTTGTGCGAACAGGCATACGGCTGATCAGGCAACTTAACACACGATCCTAAAACAAGTACGTGAATCGGCCACACAGTAGCTGACGGCTCTGCTAAATATATCATATAGATCGTCTTTGTGCGAACAGGCATACGGCTGATCAGGCAACTTAACACACGATCCTAAAACAAGTACGTGAATCGGCCACACAGTAGCTGACGGCTCTGCTAAATATATCATATAGATCGTCTTTGTGCGAACAGGCATACGGCTGATCAGGCAACTTAACACACGATCCTAAAACAAGTACGTGAATCGGCCACACAGTAGCTGACGGCTCTGCTAAATATATCATATAGATCGTCTTTGTGCGAACAGGCATACGGCTGATCAGGCAACTTAACACACGATCCTAAAACAAGTACGTGAATCGGCCACACAGTAGCTGACGGCTCTGCTAAATATATCATATAGATCGTCTTTGTGCGAACAGGCATACGGCTGATCAGGCAACTTAACACACGATCCTAAAACAAGTACGTGAATCGGCCACACAGTAGCTGACGGCTCTGCTAAATATATCATATAGATCGTCTTTGTGCGAACAGGCATACGGCTGATCAGGCAACTTAACACACGATCCTAAAACAAGTACGTGAATCGGCCACACAGTAGCTGACGGCTCTGCTAAATATATCATATAGATCGTCTTTGTGCGAACAGGCATACGGCTGATCAGGCAACTTAACACACGATCCTAAAACAAGTACGTGAATCGGCCACACAGTAGCTGACGGCTCTGCTAAATATATCATATAGATCGTCTTTGTGCGAACAGGCATACGGCTGATCAGGCAACTTAACACACGATCCTAAAACAAGTACGTGAATCGGCCACACAGTAGCTGACGGCTCTGCTAAATATATCATATAGATCGTCTTTGTGCGAACAGGCATACGGCTGATCAGGCAACTTAACACACGATCCTAAAACAAGTACGTGAATCGGCCACACAGTAGCTGACGGCTCTGCTAAATATATCATATAGATCGTCTTTGTGCGAACAGGCATACGGCTGATCAGGCAACTTAACACACGATCCTAAAACAAGTACGTGAGTCGGCCTGCTCATGTGCTGGAATGAAGCTAATTTTTTTAAGAGATTCTTAGTGGAACCGCTGAAAACAAGCTTGAGCTTAATATTCGCAAGTTATTCTCGAGCAACTAACATCATCAATATACAAACAAAACAAAAATTAAAAATAAAGGAAAAACGCAGGGATATGCACGAACACAACGCGGGGAGAGGGGTTCGTACTGCGGCGGGGAGGCGAAGCCTCAAAGATGGCACCGAACCTCTGATAGTACCCGTGGCCGCCGAGAGATGGCGCTAATAATGAATAAGGTCTATTCCCCGTGTTTACAGACGAGTCAGTTTTTCATCTCGACGGCCGCGTCAACAAGCAGAACCGCAGGGTGTGATCTGCCACGAACCCGCACTGGTCGACCGAACATGCAGTTCAGTTGCCGAAAGTTGTCATGTGGTGCGGCATTTGGCGAGAGGGCGTCGTCGGCCCGTTCTTTTTTGATTCAACGGTGACCGGTGACACGAACCTCAAGATGCTGGAGGAACAGATTTTGCCGGAGCTGGAAACTGCACATATCCAACGCGAAGTTTGCATCTTCCAATAGGATGGGGCCCCTCCCCACTATGCGAGCAACGTGAGAACCTGGCTCAACAACACGTTTCCCGGGAGATGGATGGGCCGCGGCTCTTCAACCGTGGCTTGGCCTCCTCGGTGTCCAGACCTCACCCCTTGCGATTTTTTTTTTGTCTGGGGGTACGTAAAGGCCCAAGTGTACGCTCGGCGATCGAGGACCATTTCGGAGCTGAGAGAACACATCATCGACGCGACGCGTTCGAGACGATCAGGGACGACATGCGGGAGGCCGTCTTCCAGGACTACGAGAGGAGGCTTCAAAAATGCATCGAAGTTCGCGGCGGGCACGTCGAGCTGAGAATCTAACCGTTTTTGTTTTGTTTTTCTTCCGAGTCTATGTGCGTGTGAATGAGGCATTTGACCGTAACTACGAAGACCGCAGTTCAGATTTCCACGGCTCTTTCCAGAGCCACCAAATTGCTGCTTTATCGGGCGCACTCCTGGCTGCCTTTCGTGTCTCATTCAAACGTCAAACTGCGAAAGCAGACGATGCACGAAACAAGAACCGTCGGAGACGAAGGTACGTCATTTCTGGAGCAGACATTGGCGGTTTTATTTATTCGTATTTATGGCGTGACACTTTCTGCACAGTGAAACTTGACTGAAAACGCAAACAACTTTATTTTGACAAATATCCCTCGCAACCAAGAACTTGGATAAAAGCGCGCTTTTTCGTTCATTCAGCGTCCAGCTTACGTCCAGCGAATCCGTAGCGCCATCTCTGGATAAGGCAAAGAAACATGGCCGTCGTTCGGTGACTCCCCGAGAGCTGCCGCTTCGCCGTTGAAAAAATTAAAGTCCTTTGATAAAATTCACGCTTTCAAGTACCGCTAACCATTGTTGTAGAAACGCGCGAGACACGTGCCACGAGTGGGTGCTGCGCCGCCATTTGCTTCCAAGGGCCGCTCGAGACACGAGCCTCGTGCACTGGCGCATTTGACGCTACTTGCAAAACAGACAGAAACACATCGAGGGGCTTTAGAAAAAATCAGTTATCATTTTCTTCTTTTCTTTGTACTCGGAGTTCCGACTTGAAATTTTAGCACAACAATGTAACCAGTTAAAGCCATTTTCGAGGAAAGTTGCTACAAGGTCCGTCAAGTTTTTGATTTTTGCGAGCCATTTTAGCGCGTAAATTTTCTTTTGTGACACCCTGTACATGAAGGCGTGACCAAGCTTTCTCGGGGAATGGCCAAGGTGTCGTTGGCATTGGTTGTGGTGCTCGCTGGTGTTCCTGACACACAGAACAGCTGTTGGCCTTAACCTTAATGTCTTCGTCAATGCCATACCACCAAACGTGACTTCTTGCCACCGTCTTCATTTTGGTGATTGCTGGGTGTCCCTCATGCAGGGGATCCAGCACACTTCCTGTTAGACTTTTCGAAACTACTACTCACGTACCCCAAAGCACGCAATTGTCTCGCACGCTGAGCTCCTGCGTTTTTGTAGCGTAGGGTTGCCACTCTGGTGTAGCGGGAAAAGTTGAACCGGCCCATAACACCTCACGTATTTTCGACAACATCGGATCTCGTTCCGTAGCTGTCGCAATAACTTCTAGGGAGAGAATTTTGTAGTCACGCTCCAACATGAAAACATCTGCGGGCTTGGGCACTGTGAATTTCTTAGTCACCAGTGGTAGGCGACTCAGCGCATCAGCATGACCAAGAGTTTTTCCAGGACGATAGACCAAGGCGTCTTCTTTATTCACACGGTTCTCCGCACCTCGATACATAACAGGTAATTCAGCAATCGGTCACTGGACCCATAGAGTTATTACAATAAACGCTAGAGGCTCAGCTGGCGCTAGTGTCTATGGGGCTTCCGGTTGCAAATTGAAGCAGACAGCATGCAGTCTGCTTTTCCAGCCTTCCTGTGTATTCCTATGGGAAAACGCGCGCGAATTTTGTCTCGCCGCCGGAAAACAACATTAATAACTTTTGTTATTTCGGTTGTACCGGGTAGTATGTATCTTTATTAATATTGTGAAAGTGTAATTGCTTTAGTTACAGCATTTTTCCTTTACCACTCAACGATGTTAAACTTCGCTATATTTCACGCCCAAACCTCTGTTGCATGGCAGGTATGTAGAAACGAGCGACGATTCTAAGCAAAATAACGATCGAAAGGAATGTAGAGTGTGTTCAAAGTTCGCCAGCATTCCGCTGGTGCTTATATATTGCTAATATGCCAGTCCTCTCACTATATGAAAATGACCCCGTCGTGCATCTCTACAAGCGGTTACAAAAAAAAAAAAAAAAAAAGAAACGCTTGAAACGTAAAGAATAAAGTACGTGGGCTACGAAAGGTGTGTTTTCTTATTAGCTCCTATGTTGGGCAGTCTTTATCGCGCACCTGTCCTCTGGCTTCCCCCTATTTGCAAAGATTTGGAGCGTGCGGGTGATGATTTGAACACAGAACAAGCATCTTCGCACATATTCATGAGCAGAAATAATAAAGCAGTACTTATTTATTGCAAATCGGACTATATTACGTGACTTTCAACTTATTTTGATCGTCTGCAAGCACAAAGGAGTTACTTACCCAGTGTTACTGCGTATTTCTTGCCGTCTCTCTTGGTTTTCCACATGTCGTTCGTTCTTTTGGCACGTATATCCCCCATGCTGGAAAGCGTCGACGCCATGTTCGTGCTAACAGTGTCCGACAGTGCACATAAATACACGTACGAAGCGGTTTTAACACCGTTTTTAATGCCGCGAATTTCAAATAAAAATGCTGTAACTGACCAATTATTTCGTCTGCGTGACTGAGAAATGTTTTAATGTGCCTAGTACGTACAAATGATTTGTGATATTTGCTCTTATAATTGAGCGCAGAGAGAAAATGCACTCGCTTTTTCCCATAGAAATGCATTACCGGAAGTCAATTTCTGACTGCATGTTGTCTGCTTCAATTTGCAACAGCACACTAGCGCCAGCTGAGCCTCTAGCGTTTATTGTAATAACTCTATGACTGGACCTTTTGGCGAATATGTGCTGCCACCTATGGGGTGATGGACGAACCTGAGGCGCACTGGGTTGGAGAGTATTTGTAGAGAAAACAACGTCCACGTTAGGCTTCTTGTGTGCTACCGGTTCGTTTTCTTTTTGCTGCTCTTAGTTTTCTTTCGCTGCTCTTCGAAGCATTTTGAGTCGCGAGGTCTCGGGATGAGAACATCCCGTTCGCGTTTGACGCGGACCACTGTCAGCTCATTGCCGGACCTGTGGATGCGATGCCGAGATCACCAGCATAACCGTTCTTCATAGGAACAAGAACTCCTTCGCGCGTGAAGTGCTGGAGGCCTTGGCCATCGAAGTAAAAGGAGAAGATTGCTGTCTGCCACACCCCGTTGAATGCTAGGCTAAAAGGTTTTTATAAGTGTTTATTATGCCTTTAGACGAAGAAAAAGAAAGAAAAAAAGGGCCTAGGCCGGGAAGAAGACAAAGTAAAATTCAGTTGATAGTCAGCGTTGTCTTTCTCCAGTTCTTTCCTTCGTGTCCTTGTTTTTTCGTGTTCAGCTGACCTGATTGCCAACAAAAGGTTCTCACCTTGGGTTGATGATCTGGAGGACCAGCGTTGAAACCGACCGTGGGCTGACGGCCGTGGACGCGAGTAGCTAAACAGTGTAGGGACATAGTCCGGGTGTGCCTTGTCTAACGCCGGCTGTGATCATCGCCGCACTTCGCAAAGCTCTATCGCTTGCAAAAATTACAAGTCAACTTACCTGTAATAAAATGGGCGCTACATAGTCTGGACAGCTGACTCGGCTTCCAGTTCTTTGAGGGGTCGGACTTGTCAACTCTCCTGACGGCACGGCTGCCAGCTTAACGGGATGAAGCTTAGCACACGGGAAGCGAAAAAAGTTTTTTTTTCCGACAAGGAAGGAGGCTTCGTTGTGGCACCTAGAGAAGTCTACCTTAATAAAGCTCGGTTGGCAATTGACAAGAATTTTAACTACTTGGAAGGGCTTAAACCCAAAGTGATAAAAGCAAAAGCTCTCCAACTTTGCAATAGATTTGACTTAACTCAACTCAGAAAACAGATTACTGCGGCAAAAGGCGTCCGATTGGAAATGTTTTTTACGGCAAAAACTCATAAGGAAAGTTGCCCATTTCGAGTAGTGGTAACAGAAAAAGGATCATGGCAGGGAGCTATGTCTAGATTCCTTCTAGACCACCTTAAAAATCTTGAAATCAACGATCCTTTTTTGATTCCCAACTCGCAGACATTGATAGAACACCTTAAACAAGATGGCACGACAGTGAGGTATGGGTTTTCGCTTGACGTGGAAGACTTATTTTACTCTGTCCCACACAAGGAAATGTTTGCGGCAACCAGTGCGTGCATCGAAGAACATGGAACTGTGTCCTTCCAAAATCAGTGCGGTATCTCCGTGGAGTCATTCATGGAGCTTCTGAAGTTCTACCTCACCTCCACTGTAGTGACGTTTAACAACAACACATATATCCAGAAAAAAGGAATATGCATTGGCTCATGCGTGGCACCAGTTCTGTGTAACATCTTCTTAGCCCAGTGTGACAAGAGCATAGCCCAGAAGCTCCCAGCAAACCTGGTATCACGGGTGTTCAGATATGTTGATGATTATCTTGTCCTACTGCATGAACGACCTAAACAAAATGACTCAACTGTAAACAATATCTGCTCCACGTTCCTTACTCAATCTCAGGGACTAAGCTTTACCCACGAGCTACCAGATGAAAGCAAGCTTCAATTCCTAGATCTTCAGCTGTCCTTTGAAGACAACCATACTTGCTGGACATACAAACCACGGTCCAAAAAATCCCTTCTACCATTTGATTCGGCCCATTCTAAAATAATCAAGAGAGGAATTGTAAAAAGGTGCTTCATAGCAGCCTTGCAAAAATCATGCGAGCACACAGCCAAGCAGAGTTTTGAGGCACAAGTTCAAAAACTACAGGATTCTGGGTATACCAGTTTTTTAATGTTCGATGTAGCAGAGAGCCTGACCACTTACAATGAAAGAAGAAGAAGAGATAAGACACGGCGCCCGGCAGTGATACCCTACCTAGAGCCACTAAATAAGCTACGCTTAGAGTATCGGCACTCCGTTCCCCGACATTGTTGTGGGCGCCGCCATTTTGGCTCGTATGCAGAACAGACGCAACAGCCGATCGTCATGATTCAAAAGTGCGACCTAACCCTACCAACACAAAGTATCACACAACTTGAAACGAATAGCGTCAAAATATGACGTACAGGTTGTAACATCACAAACTTAAAAAAACTGTGTCCAAAAATCAACTCCCAGAACGAAAGACAAGAACACTGCTCAGTCCAGCACACACCTAAATATATCAACTGCAACGTCAACATCGTTTACGAAATTCCGTGCACATGTGGGAGCGTGTACGTCGGTCAATCTGGGCGCTGCGTAAATGTGCGACTACGAGAGCATGAGCTTCCCCTGCATGCGTCACCGTCTGGACACTTGGCCATACATGCCAGAGACCATAAATGCGCCCCCCTTTTCAACCAAACGCAAATACTGAAACGCTTTCGGAGCAAGAGAGCCCGAGAAATTTTCGAGGCAAAAACTATAATCGAAAAAGGAGACACGTGCATTAGCACACCATCAATTTCACTGTCTGAGAAAGAGATAGGGTACCTCAACCTTTTTTCTTAATCTGGATGCTTTTCTTTAATTTTATTTTTCTATCAGTCCTAAATTTTCTCAAATCATTTTTAATCATTTTAAGTTGGAAAACAATTGGAGCCTTAATTTATCAAATCTCCTCTCATTTTCGTCTTTCTCTTATTATGCATTAAACAATCAGTTGTTAGTAAGCGCGTGTCCTGTTCATTCTTTGTCCTGTCCTTGTCCTTTGAGCTTTTGTAATTAAGATGTTTAACCAACTAGCCCAACAGTTAATTTTAATTAAGCGAAAAAAGCTAGTTACACAACCCGGGCGATAATAGTTCCGACAGCCGAAGGCTACACAGTTCACCGGCATGATTGCGGTACACGTCGTAATCTAGAACGGGCGTCGTCAGTACGATGACTCGTGTTCACCTTGTTCGCTACATCAAAACATGAGTCTCGATGGTCTCCAAGGCGCGCAAAGGCGAGAAAAGCAAGATGGCGGATTGTTTAGAACTTGATACTCTCGAACCCAGGCGCATCAAATACTCCGCGCATGCGCACCGCGTATTTCTACAGAAGGTCCATTGCAAGCATGGAGCCATGGAGCCCCGACTGGTGCCTCATGAGCACGTGCAGCGTGCGCGTGAAAGCAGCTTTAACAAGCTTGCTATTGCACCGACATTTAGTGGCTCTAGCACCGGCGTACCCGCCCCAACAGAAGCATGGCGGCGGCCTGTCACTCTGCTTGCAGTCGTCTATAGTTACGTTAATGTCGACAACACGCGCTCACAAGAAAGAAAATAAATAAATATGTAAACAAACTGCCGTCGTAGAAGAGTCAATGCTAAGAGTTCATGCAGGGACACGCTTTGTCACGCGTTCCTGCGTGAAGAATAGAGTAAAAACAAAACAGGTTTTATTTAACTGCCCTGCCACGATCTCGAGAAAAAAGCCCGCACAGCCCAAACTCGTTTGTAAACCTATTTGGGGCAGTAATCTTCACGACATCAACGGGCTAAAAAATAGAAAAAGCGAAACTGTCATTCAAAGGAAGTGTCTTTGTAGAAACTGAATTATTGTTATTAATTCGTCTTATTATTAATTCTTCTTATTATTATTTCTTATTATATTATTATTCGTTATTATATATTCATTATTATTATTATTATAAATAATTGTATTATTATTGATAGTAATAATATTAATATTATTATTTAGACATGCGAGTAAAGTGAAAACATATATACAACTTTTTTAAAGATTTGTCTTATTAACAATTCAAATCAAAGATCCAATGCCCCTGCCCTCAATAATAAGACAGATTATAAAAAAAAAACACCTTGTTACAGAAGCTACATGGCGGTGGTATGCCTCCATAAAACAAATAAAAACTACGACGATTATATATAAAAATGCACTGATCATCGACCACCGGTAGAGAGAGCATTGTATTATCCACATTAGACAAATCTCATGCGTCATATTGCACTATACATCCTTAATTAAAAAAATGAAAGCCGTTTACAAATCCCTGTAACGCCAAATTGGAGCGCAGCTCTTGAGGAGGAGTAGGGAAGGGTACTGAGGGGATACACGTCACCAGAGCCGTATATGTAGAGAGTTTGGCCCTTCGTTGGGAAGTATAGGAGACAAATGAAGCGGCGCCATTGGCCGAAAGCGGGCTGGGCGTGTTCCAGGGCGTCTTCAGAAATTCGAATGTGACCAACCAGAAGCCGGAAATAATACCCTGGCGGTGGTCGCGAGAAACAAACCTGATAACTGCATTGGAGTAACTCTCGATGGCTGAAAATATGGTACACGTGATGTTTCAATCACACTCATCTAAAATGATGGTGGAAGAGTGCGACTAGCGGAAAGATCGACATAATCCTTACGCCAAACGCCGAGTGCCCGAAATCTGCCGTCAGAGCGGTCACACTCTGTCCGCGCAAAACAGAGTTGAGCGGCGCATTCGTTTCTTACATCTTTCAGCATGATCATGATGAAACAACACGTGCACCCTATTTTCAACCATAAAGAGTTACTACATTTCACTCTTACGCACTTATTCAAACCAAATACGAACAGAGACCTTCGATGATCGATCGGCTCAGAACTGTTTCTCGCTACCACCGCTAGGGGATTCTTTTCGGCTTCTGGTTGGTCAAGAGAGCATGCCAAGCCCTCTTTCCGAGTCTGCCGCACACCCTGGCTCTGCCCGCGCCTCCCATTGACCAAACTCTCTACACATACGGCTCTGCACGCCACCTGCGAGTAGTCACGTGACCTCGGTGTGGGGGGGGGAGTCACGTGACCTCGGGGGGGGGGGGGGGTCACGTGATCTCGGGGGGGGGGGGTCACGTGACCTCGGGGGGGGGGGGGGGGGGTCACGTGACCTCTGGGGGGGAGGGTCACGTGACCCCGGGGGGTGGGTCACGTGACCTCGTGGGGGGGGGGGTCACGTGACCTGGGGGGTCACGTGACCCCCCCCCCCCCCCCGGTTACGCTGACGCCGACGCCGCTCAGGCTGGAAACGGGCCCCTAAGAGCTGCGCTCTAAAACAACCGCATCTCCACGTGGTGAATGATGTTGATTGGGGCGAAGCTCTGGTGGTGCTTGTCTGCGTAGATGGTGAGCCGCAGCATGCCCAGCCTTTCGCCCGTTTTCATCCATGTCACGCTGCGGTCAAATGCTCAAATGCGTATATAACCACGTTCCATACCACACATTCTCTTTCTGACATGGACGAAAACGAACGAAAGGCTCGGCATGCTGCGGCTCAGCGTCTACGCAGACAAGCACCATTAGAGCTTCGCCCCAATCACGTGGCCCCAATCAACATCATTCACCACGTGGAGATGCGGCTGTTCACGCGTGCTCACGCACGCGCTCACGTGCTCGTGAGTACGTGTGCGCGTGAGCTCACGAGCAGGAGCACATGCACCCGACGGCGGACGGACATACGGACATGGCTAGCCTCTAAGCTTCGCCCCTAAAAGGTTAGGTATAGAGTGTACTAGAAGGAACGAGTGGGGCCACCGGAGTGCTACTTTGGTACCACCGCATGTGAAAAAAAAAAACGGCTAATCCAAGCCACTTAGGGTGCCTACATGTCTGTCTGTCTCAGGGTGAAGACATCCATTGTTGCCCCGAATGTGCCAGCGCGTGACGCTCTCGCGCACTCTGTGCGTGACTTGGGCGGTGAAATGGCGTCTATGCATTAGCCAAAGCTACGCGCCCGAGCTGAGTGACACCGGATTGCGCGCACTTCAAAATGCATACAAAAAACGATTGGGCGGAAAAATGGCTGAGATGTCACCCCTCAAGCAAAAGCGCGCGTGTGTATGAAGGCACTCTAAAGCCACTTCGCTCATAGCGCCCACCAGGGCGCTACGAGCGAAGTGGTTTGGTTTAGCCACTTTTTATGAAGAACGCGTTTCGTTCCAACGCCAAGCTTGACCGGCACACTGGATAGAAACGATAGAACGCCGGACTATATTTTTTATACAACCTAGACGCCAGGCGTCACGTACATAAAGTCACCGGGACCTGACTTGTCCTCACAATGCCATGCGACATCCGGACGACGCCTTGACGTCAACGTTGTCATTGACGTTGACAACGTGCGTTACACGACATCAAGGCTGCGTTCTGACGTCATATTGCGGTGACAACGACGACGATGTCAACATTGACATTGATGACGACGACGACAACGTCACGGGACGTCAAGATGACGGCGTCCTTGTCAATGCAATGTCATAAGGACGCTTGGTGTCAGTTCGTTGACGTCGTTGTCGACATGACGCAACTCGTCCTCACGAAGACGTCCCGACAGCTTCACGGCGTCGACGTCATCTTTGACGACGTTACACGACGTCATGACTTCGTCGTGACTGTGCGTCGACGTTGATGCTGGCGAAGGCGACGACGTTACACGCCGTCAAGGCTTCGACGTGACGTTGACGTTCACGATGACGTCAGGACGACGTTAACGTGACGTCATAGCGTTTTTTTGACGTTGCGTGGGGCGTCGTCGTCAACATCGGCATCGACGACCACGTCCACGTCGTCCTCGGTGTGGCGCACGACGTCATGACCGCGTTACAACGGAGACTTGATGTCGCGTAACGGCGTCGTCCTCAACACGACGTCGCGACCGCGTTACAACGGCGACTGGAGGTCGTCAAGTAGCGTCGTCCTCGACGCGACGCGATGTTACGACGGCCTTACGAGAGCACCTTGGCGTCGCGTAACGGCGTCGACAATGACGTCGTGGCGTCGTCGTGTCGTGGTGCTTTGACGTTCCCTCTGACGTCAATATTATAAAAAATAGTTGCTTGACCGCAGCGAAGGTGGCGCTGCTATCAATGTGGCTTGGTTCCACCTGATTGCTTTCCACATTTTGAGGTACAACTGAAAGCATCATCGGCGCGTTCCACTCGTACCTTCTAGTACACTCTAGTTAGGTACATACGCCCATTTTATTTTTTATTTTTTGGCGGCAATTTACAGGTGGGTAGATATGTCAACATTCTCGATATATTCCCCTTGAAGCGAAAGTTTGAGAACGTGATGTCAACTGGATCAAGATAAAGAAAGGGATAATACATTTCTTCATGGACGTCGTCCACCTTAGCTTAACATTGTAAAAAGAACTTATGTTGTGGACAGCTTTAGGAATTATTTTAAATTAAAAAAAAACAACAAAACAAATTGCCAGCAAGAAATAAAACAAGTCTTTTTTTTTTTTTTTTTTTGCTGCCGAGTGTATTTTTTCATATAAATGTCACATTCGTTCACAACGTTAGTTCTTGTTTTGACGATATTAGACCTAGGTGGACGTCGGCTGATTCACTGCACAAGGGCGGAACAACCAACATTGCGGAGCGTGGGAATCTGAAACTTTGGGTGATAATCAGAAATGCTGCAAGCGCAACTTTGTATCTTTGGTTAGCGCTCCCGCTGCACGAATGCTCTTGCAGCTGAAGTGCACTCGAACACAAAAACCTCCCGCTTGTATCCGTCATTGCGCAGGGATTTCACAGCTTTTAACAGAAGTCAAACTTTCAAAAGGGTTTATTGAGCCTGCCAGACGCACTGTTCGTAGCTTGAGGGTTACATGCGACTCCTGTTTTTTTTTTTTTTTTTCATTTATTTTGCACTCCCGTACCCTGAAGGAATATTTCCTCCGGACGTCCATTCCGCTACCAAATAAGATGACATGTCCCGATAAGGAGAAGCACAAAGATTCCTCCCAGTGGAAGAGAGAAAAGGGACACCAATGGTTGTTGTTTACTATGCCCTTCTTCCCAAGAGCGACAAAACCAAACAATCGACACTGACAAGCTTCAAGCAAATGAAGCAATCAATCACCACCCCCGCCCGTTTCGATTTGGATGAGCATATACCGGCGTGCGGTCGTGTATCACTACTGCGTGGTGAACGTTAAAACCACAGGCTAGCGGATGTACTGCACTGGTTAAATTGCTCATCTACAGCTGAGAGACAAGTCACCATTATAAACACTGAAGCGCAAAGGACGAGACAAAAGAACGAGTAGGACACAGGACAAGTCACTGCACAAGTCAGCAAAGGACAAGTCACAGCACAAGTCAGGAAAGGACAAGTCACAGCACAAGTCAGCAAAGGACAAGCCACAGCATAAGTCAGCAAAGGACGAGACACAAGACCGAGAAGGACACAGCACAAGTCAACAGATGAGGCAGACTAACTTCAGGCAGTATAAACATAATTATCAAAGAAACCGCGCCGGCTTTAGATAACAAGATAAAAAATTTAATCAAACGTTTCGTTTCCCATGCGGGAAACATCATCAGTGAAACCTTCAAGCAGGAATGAGGGAAAAAACAACAGCCCTATTTAAGCAAGTCCGCGTACACATCGGGGAGGGGGCCGCGGTTGGAGTTGAGGGCCGATGAGTCACTCTGGAGGAACCATGTTTCCATGAACCTCCGTTGAAGTTTTTTCGCTCATTCCTGCTTGAATGTCTCACTGATGATGTCTCCCGCATGGAAAACGAAACGTTTAATTAAATTGTTTATCTAGTTATGTAAAGTCGGCGCAGTTTCTTTGATAAATGTGAGTCCCGGCTTTTGAAATATTTTTTGCATGTATAAACATACTCACGAACACAAATGAAGCACGTACGCAAAGGTATCTTTGACAAGCTTCTTTGTCTCTCGGTGCTTTTGAAGTGAGCACGAGCAATTGCAAGCCTGCCAAAAATACATCACGCGCGTGTCATTTGCTTGAGGCTTGAAATCTCCGATAATAGGATATGTTGGAGCACAGCTGTCAAAGATGGTCCGCAAATATGCGTTGTCGAATTTCGCACGTCTCGATATATACACGTTTGCAAGTCCGGTCTCAGGGTGCCGCCATCTTCCTCAGTGGGGTGCGCTCTCGGGAGCGGCCATAATCCGATTACGACGCCTTAGCGAGGCTTCGTAATCGGATTATGACTGGTCCAAGCGCACCCCAGACAGGCAAGATGGCAGCGCCCTGAAGCCGGACTTGCAAACGTGTATAGGCACCAATAACTAAAAAAACTACGTTTACCGCGCTTTACAGTAGCACAAACGTACTCACTGTTGGTATGGGGAGGCACAAGTTGATAAACATAGGTTAGAGTTCTCCGGATTGAGGGCATTAATCTACTGTGTCTAGTATATAGGTCGCAATGACTCAATTGTTTCATACCCAAAAAGTCTAAAGTTTTTTTTTTTTTTTTTTTTTTTTTTGTGGAATATCAGGGCCGGCTTGCTAGAAGAAGTGTCTCAGTTGAAACTGCTCAAAGAAAGCGCTGCCAAGGCTCGGGCGCGCGAGCGTCTGAGACTCGGCTTAAGCTCGAGCGCTAGCCTTGACAGCGCTTTCTTTGAGCAGTCTCAACTGAGACTCTGCTTCGAGCAAGCCGGCCCTGGTTCACAAATGGCTATGTTAGAAAGCTTATCTTTGTATGGAAATTGCCTCTGACATGAGTGACTGAAGCCCCTGTCACAAACGTGCGTGGGCCAGTATGTAAATTAGTTGAAACAACATTAAAAAGACAAAGGCCACAGCTCATGTGCACACACACACACAAAAAAAAATGTTCGTCCGTTTGACAGGTGCTAGGTCCACCCTGGTGTAAAAGTGAGCAGGGGAGGCGACCACAGGGTAAAGGATAAAATCACAAGATATTTACTAACTTCAAACAACAACGAAAAGCTCTCGCCAAAACCGCCGGCAACGTACGCTCGCGAACAAACAGAAAAACACGAAGAGTCGCTCAATACAAGCCGCAGATTCAAAGCGCACGGGCGCAACAAAATTCAAGTGATAATAAAAGTCTTATCTGCCGGATCGTCGGTGGTCCAGGAATTGGATGCCTCTTCCGTGGTCTTGGTCCAGTCCGTCGGACGAGTTTCTCGGGCGCACTTCCTCACGCACTCACACGGCAACACGAGCACCACGCGGTACTACACAGAAAACCAACAAAACTCGAGGAAGAACAATGACGTTCCAACGGCGGGCTCAAATCCCCGTCGTCTTCACGCCCGCTGGACGGGAGAGCAGCGTCTCCGACTGCTCTCGGGATTCCGTGCCTCTTTTCCCGCCAGTTCACTTCTATATATAAGAACTAGCAGCACTCTGAAGACACTTACGTTGACCAATCAGAACCGAGATTTTTGGCTCCAATCAGAACTCTTAGTTTCGCAAATTTTTTCCTTTTTCCTTTTCGTTTTTCCAGGAGAAAAACAAACAACCAAGCAAACAAACAGAAAATTACTTTTACATTCCATCCAGCTTCAACAGCGTCGCTGGGAGGTTTTGGGGGACGTGGTCACTCGACACCTTCGGTTGGACGCGTAAAGAAAGCGGCCCTTCCGCTAACGAGCCAGACCCCCGACCGTCCCCCTTTGGCATCCCCGCATGGCGCGACCGAACACAAACCCCACACAAACAAAACAAACCTACGGTTCAGGGTGCTACGCCTACACAAAGCGGCTTTAAAGTAAAGAAAACCAGGGTGCGGCAAGCTTCCCTTCCCTACATTCGGCATGGCCCAATAAAAGAATACATACACAGAAAGCCTTCAGTTCTCGGTATGCCGCGTACACAAGGCGGAGTAGAGATAAAGATCAAGTCCCCGACTCCCCGGTCGTTTCTTTTCGGACTACCCGGCCTACCCCGACATACCACCCACACAGGAGAAATGCAGAAAAAACGACAAAACAACATAAAAGAAGAAGAAATTTCGGCGATTTGTGACAGCCCCCTTGCATTCTATTGAAAAACTGTTGAACGGTCAGTTAAGTCTTCAATGGAAGTTGTGCGCATATGTACCGCCGATGTTGCGTCTAAATACATGTGCCACCTAAAAAATTAACTAAATAAGGGAATAGAAAATCAAATGCTTGCTGCGCGAGAAAAAACAACTGGCGACAAGAACCGCGAAAGAAAATCACGTAAGCGCTTCTCTGCTGAGACGATGATTGCCATCCAAGCTCCTGCTGTTGGTTGCGAAAGATCAAAGGGCTGATCAATGCGCAGTGGGTGTTGTTTTACACTCTTAGAAAGAAAAGGAGTCCAAAGGGAGTCACTGCTTCCATGACTCTCTTTGACACTTCGCGACTCTCTTGGAGAGTCAATGTTTCATGTGACTCCGTTTTGACTCTTCCCCTTCTCAACGGGAGTCACAGGTCAGCAGCATTTGCCCTACCGAAAAAAAAAAGTATGAATGCTGCTTCGCGGCGTCCACCCGGCAACCCAAGCCCCGCCGTTTCCCTACGCACCTCTAGAAAGGGAGTCCGACACCTATTAGTTCAAAGCTTTGTCGACATTTCATTTTCAATAATTGTGCAAAAAAAAAAAAATTAAAAAGGAAAGAAAAAAAATAATGCACAATGTTTTGCCGACATTCATTTTTCTCAAGAATAATTGTAAAAAAAAACAAAAAAAAAAGTATGTTTATTTTTTGCATCGAACCTGGGTTCGCTCCGTCAGAAGCGGGCACCTTTCCACATAGCTACACCTGCGAGTACTCGTTTTGAGAATTCGTTTTATACGAGATTCAACAAGTTTCGCGTCATGCACATTATTCGAAACCGAATCCTGCGTCTGCATTTTACATATTTCTAGAACTGTCGTGGGGTGCGTCTCTGGGAGCGAGTGAAGGTGCAGCGGCTTATTCAAGACTATACTCCGTTTCATACGTAGCATGCAACGCAGTCAAAGCTAGCGCACCGGTTTGCATCGCCGACCGTGTCCACGTTCACCCCATAAAATAGTGCGTCCCCTGCGAAAACACTTATAAAAAAGTCGAAAAAGGTGCCTCCTTGGATCTAGAAATTGATAGTGGTGTTATGATTTCGACGGAGCACAAATGTTTTTTAATAAAAAGGAAAAGATAATGTAAACTACTTTAAATTGTTTTCGTTTTCGTCCGTGCGGCAGCAGCTGCGGGTTTTCGGGTTGTGTGGCACTAGCTGGTTTTGAGAAGATGGCGTCTTACGCAACAAGCTCAAGTACCTCTCCTGCTCGGATATTTTCAAAGATTCGTTGTGCGCAGACCTTGAAAGAGTGCAAGCAGGTGATCGCCAACGTGTACGCGAGTACAAGAACGCGTTTCCCGGAGAAGTCGGTCGTGAAGTCCTGGAGATGATCAGTAACAACACCGGAGTGTGCGCCCGTACTGTCGCGAAGTACAAGGCGCAGTGTCTATCTGGCAAGCTGGCGTCCCCGAAGCGAAGACCTCGCCATGTAGAAGTTTCGAGCACGGGGACTGTCAAGCATGCCGAATTCACACACAACGCCATTCGCCTCAAGGTGCATCGCAAGTACCCCGAGAGGGGGATTCCTACCCTGTACAGCTATTTCAAAATAAGCTGTTCAGGCCATAACTATTGTCGATTAACGTCCTATTATAAATTTTGGGGCAAGGCTGCTATCAGTGAGATTCCTCATTCCACGCTGCACGAAAAAAAATATAACTCGGTGCTGGAGGCAAATAACACTTGCAAAGCGGCAGAGCAGATGGTAGAAATGTGGCCTCTCGGCGACTTACAAATAAATAGCAAGAAGAAAGGAGGAATCGAAATACGCAGTTCGGCAATGCGCACAATCTTGCACAAAAAATGGCTAAAAAAAAAAAAAAAAAAAAACTGCGCGTCTAGTGGGTTTGAACCACTGCCGCCGAGACGTCGGTGTCGCCAGAGCAGCCCTACCACTCGTCCACGAAACGCGCCCAGGAACACTTCTTTTTTCTGTATTTTCATGCACACCACTTCAGTACCATGACAGCTGTGCACGCTATGTATGAAAATGAGTATAAGTGCCCATTTTGAGAACCACACCACCACACTGCGAGTTGAAGCAACGCCGAAGGCTCGCGTCTCGCAGCGCCGCCTATTGAATAACCATTCGAAGAGTTTGCACACTGTGAAGGTAAGAGCGCTCACACCGAAGAGCTCTCTTTACAACGCCTACACACAAACACAGAGCTCACAATTGAAGGGGGGCCACTGAGGTTTTAAGAGCCACTGATCGTAGCAATCGCATTCCAAAGACGCCGCGTTGTCGTAGACTGTTTTTCACCAGCTAGGACCTGTAGGGATGAGGCCAAGGCCAAGGCTGGGGGATTCATCGCCGGAAACGTAAAGGAACCAAGCAAACGACGTGAGGCTCGCGGAAGCGGTTCGTGGGAGCCGACGACGTCCAAGCCACGATCCAAGCAGCCCTAGTAGCAGCCTTGCTTCCGAGAAGATTGTATATTCTTTCCGGCGGGCACACAATACTCCGACAGCATGCTTGCGGCTGATGTGGATTGCAGGAGGTGGCTAACAGGACGACCAATGCACAGAAAATAGGTTGAGCAGAACACAGCACTCAACGATTGTCGCCGCCATGTTGAAATAAAACCAAGCTGAGGCAGGCCAAGCTACAGTTTAGTATACGACGAAGCTGAGACAGGCCAAGGTTCAGTTTAGTACACAACCAACATACTTCATTACAAAGAATTAGATAAATGTTTAAACAAATTTTTTTACGTTTAAAAGTTCTAATGTATGTCGATTAAAACAGAAACATTCAGGTTGCGTCAAACGAGTTTCGTCGTAACCAGCGAACGTCGCTGCGTCGGCCGCGACGCCATCACCAGCGTAACCAAAATCAAAAACAAAGCAAGCTGCAAACATTCGGGCAGTTTCAGGCCTTTAGTGCCTTCGAAGAACGTTTCCGAAAAACAAAAAAGTGTCGCAGATGTCGCCGTGCCCATGGACCGAGCTGTGGGTTTTGTGTCTACTTGGTGAGTTCTCGCCTATTCGCTTGACGTTTTCAGTGCTTTCTTTTCGGAGCGTTTGTGAAGTGTCCTTGTGTGTGTGTGTGCAGGAAGCGTGAAGGCGAACGCGGCGAACGTGTGGGGCTCCTTGTCGCACACGTGCTTTGCGCATGGGATGACCTTCGAGCTTTTCCCGAGGAAGTCCCGTTACCGACCTGTCACCACGGCCTGTCACTGAGCGAGCAGTCAGATTGCGGGAACGCACACAGAGGCGAAGGTCCCACCGAAGCCGGAGGGGGGGGGGGGGGGGGGGGGGACTTCGTAAGTGTATCGGGAGCTTTATCTCGTGGATCGGTGGACAAGGCGAGTTCTACAAATCGGGTGGCACCTTTGTACGGCTGTGGTACCACCTAACTAGGCGGTGTGTTTCGCGGAACCCATGACTGCTATGGTACCCATTATGTGCCGGCGCTCGTATTTGCACCCCGTTTGCTTTCACTGCGGATGTTCGAAATCAGGTTCGTTTCTCTGCATTGTTTATGTTGCTTTCGAAGAGTTCTTTTTTGACTAGGCCACGAACTTTTTATACAAAATGCTCTATATGTTGCAGTTATTTGGTAGCCCTCTGGCTGTAGTGTATTGTGAAGGTTGTGGGAAAAAACGCGCATTGAGTAATTACAAAATGATATGAGTAAAGCTATACGCACTCTGGAGTGCGCTTCGCGCAGAAATGGCTATACGCACTCTTCCGAGAGATCATGCCGCTCGGGCCACCCTTTTCGAACGGCGCGTGAATCACTGGGGAGCTCGTTAACACAGCCCCCCGCCTGCGTTCACGCCGCTTCGCGGCGACAATATCGGCTGCTAATTACAAAGCGTAACCAGTACACGCCGCTTCGCGGCGTCCAGCCGGCAATCCAAGCCCCGCTGTCCCCGATCGCACCTCCGGAAAGGGAGTCCGATACCATTTAGTTCTGCAAAGTTTCTCGACAACATTCGATTTTTTTTTTTACTGCTCATCGCAAAAAAGGAAATGTCGTAAATATCGCCAAATGTCTCGACAAAACAAAATGTTTGAGAAAAAAAAAAAAAAAAGTAGGCCCACCGCGGATCGAACCAGAGTCCACTTGCGTATGAAGCGGCCACCTAAACCCCTATGCCATGGCACTTTTTTTTTTTTTTTTCTTTATTGCATCCCTATGCCATGGCACCGCTTAGGAAACTCGTTGTGTCCACTCTTTTTATACGAGAACAGCGGAGTGCGTATAGCCATTTCCGTCCGAATCGCACTCCGGAGTGCGTATAGCTTTACTCAAAAGAGTTACCGGGTGTTTTTGCGAAGACTTTCAAAAATCCTAAAAATTAGGGCGATTGAAAAAAGAAGAAACTCTCTTCGGGAACAAACTACGAGCCACGGCGGACGGCAGGAATTGCCAAAAACCTACTATTAGCCAGATAATTAATTAAAACTTGTTAATTAACTTTTTAATCAGTGGAAATAGACATATGATTCCAATAAGAAAGTTGCTGAACGTTATCGAAAACCACTAAATCAGTCATTTTCAGAAAGACTTTAAGCGCTTGAGAAGAGTAGTAGCGCACTAAAATTACCACTCGTGGAGCAGGTACAAGGCTGGGGCTAGATAAGAGGCAGAAAAATCGCGCGGGCGCCTTACCGCAAACGCTAGCCGTACCTGCTCCACGAGTGGCAACTTCAGTGCGCTACTACTCGTCTCACGCGCTCAAAGTCTTTCTGAAAATGACTGATTTAGTGGTTTTCGATAACGCTCACCAACTTTCTAATTGGAAGCATATGTCTATTTCCCCTAATTAAAAAGTTAATTAACAAGTTTTAATTAATTATCTGGCTAATTAGTAGGTTTTTGGCAATTCCTGACGTCCGCCGTGGCTGGTAGTTTGTTCCGGAAGAGAGTTTCTTCTTTTTTCAATCGCCCTAATTTTTAGGATTTTTTAAAGTCTTCGCAAAAACACCCGGTATATATATAATGTAGTGTCGAGTACCGTCCGACGGCACTCTTGCAGAACGTTCACGTGCCTTGCAGTGGCACTCCACTCACGTCTTCAAGTGCCGTCCGAATGTCTTATGTAAAGCGAAATTGTCGAAACGAGTTTTTCGAAGTTGTAGCGTAGCTTATTGGAAATTGTAGCATATAGCTCGCCTCATAGGCAGCGGACCCGGATTCGATCCACAGTGTGGGCTTACTTTTTAAAATCTTTTTCTCGAACATTTTGTTTTGCCGAGGCATTTGGCGATATTTACGTCATTTCTTTTTTACCATTAACACTTGGAAAAAAAAAAGGATGTTGTCGACGAAACTTTGCTTAAAGGGGGCCCTGCAACAACTTTTTGACTGGTTTTTAATTTGCACCGAACTTGAGCGCACTGAACGTAGTAACTTAATCTTTTCTCAAATTTCGCTTTATTTTAAAAGTTATAGGCAATTTAGAATTACAAAAACAAACAAAAAATAACCTCTTTCATGACGTCGTAGGTCCTGGCTTGAGTGGCCGTGAACTAGAGAAGTAGTGAGCTCATCGAGGCTCACGGCTGCTGCACTCCGTGTCGACGGCTCGAGAGGGCGCCACTAAAGCATATTCTGGATAAGCTGTATGAGGCGGGTGGCCAGGGCGGCTTGCATTGCATTTGCTGCGCGATTAAGGACTAATTTTGCATAACACTTCATTGGCCACAAACTACAGCAAACACGGGCTAAAGATCAGTTCAGAACGGGAGCCACTTCGCACTGCCATACCGCCAAACGGCCAAATCGCCAGCCAAGCCCGTGCTGAAAGCCTTCGGAACGCTCGGAACTGGTCGAATCCTCGATCCGGTATACGACCGCAGCGCCGCCGCGTACATCCGGGACCTTTCTACGCTCGCTGTTCGTCGGAGCCTCATCCCACAAGCCTTTTCTAGTATGCGCCGTTTTTTCCGCCGCTTGGTGGCGGGTTTGTCGACGAGTCTTTTCTTAATTCCATACTTTATAAACTGCATTTGTTTCTTTTCTGATCTAAATTACCAAACAAAAACTACTTTCATACATAACTGAAACGGTTCGCGACACTTATATTTTGTATTTCGACTAAAAAAAAAGCTTTTAGCGGCTCTGACCAGTGGTAAGCCCAGGACCAAAGACGTCACATATTGCGCGCTTTCGGCGATGCCGGTCGCCCTCGTAAATGGAGGAGGTTTCCGCATCTTCCGGTTAAAATATGACTCACTGATATTTAGTTACGCTCTCCGTGTCCGCTTGCTTGCCCGAACCCCAAGAGACGTGGAAACCGCAAAGAAGGTAGGCGCTTAAATATGATTGCAGGGCCCCTTTAACAAAATGGTATGGGCGTCCCTTTCCGGAGGTACATGGGGGACAGCGGGGCTCGGTATGGGACAGAGGGGCTGGACGCTGCGAGGCGTCATGTGCAATGGGGCCAAGTAGGTTAATAGTTTTGTAATTAGCAGCCGCATACTGTCCGCGAGGCGGCATGAATGTATGGGGGGGGGGGGGGGGGGGGGGTTGGTTAACGAGCTCCTCAGGGATACATGTGCTGTTCGACTTTCTTTCGGACGGCACTTGTAGGCACGGGTGGAGTGCCGTCGGACGTCACTGTAGACAGCAAAAAAAAAACAACAGAAAATGAGGTGTTTCAAACAACTTTCTTGAAGAGATCATGAACTGATTTTTCAACTACTTCCTTGTCAGCTTTCCTCCTCAGTACATAAGCAGAGTGAGAAACCATGTGGTCGTATTTCACTGAAACCCAAAGCTCTGCCAGCAGTCTGAGAGCCGGCATGGACAAAGCCCTACATAAATTTCACACTTCACATTTTTGCAAGTGCTGACAACCATGAAGGGAGCGACGGGACAAGCGATGGCGACCCTTTTTGCTATCGCTCAGCCGCACGATGAGGCACACTGCATGGAAGTAAATGAAGCAAGCGACCAATGTGATGAGCGACGTTTTCTAGTAATTCAAGGACCGAGCAGCGTTACAAGTGACAGTGAGAAATCTCCGTCGCTGTTGCCGATGCTCGTCTCGTTGCTCACTAAATCGCTTGCATGCGATCCAGCCTTGATTGTCTGAAAGCGAGAGACACGTGCCACGAGTGAGTACCGTGCTGCCCCTCACTACCAAGTGCCTCTCATTTCAGGGCTACACTGCCATTTGCTTCCAAGTCCTGCACGGGCCTCCTGCTCAGGCGCTTTGATGCCACTTACGAAACTAGCACAAACTCGTTAAGGGGGTTTAGGTGGGGTTAGTCATCCAGTGTGTTTGCCGCACCATTTTTTACGGTGCCTCGACAGTCCACAGTCACTTCACAGTAACAAGTTGGGACGCCATGATGACAGCGGCACTTGTGCCTGCTTGTCTTATTCACTAGAGGTTTGAAGACCAACTGCAGACTTTCGGCAGCCTGACACTTTCGGTTTTGTAACATCATTGTTGCTTCCTTGGGACAACTCTTAATACATGGGAGGAACAAGATGGCAATTGCACCAGTGGAGAATACGTCCAGGCACTATACCTGTACTAAAACTTGCTTGTTCACCTATTTATTTATGATTATCTTTACACTTGCAGCGTTACCTCCGAGGCGGGGTTTCCCGACCAGAAGAAAAATTTGAGAGGGCCATAGGCAAGGCCAAGTTCGACTCGCGCTGCTGACCCTGTTGTCCCGGTGCCTCTACAAGGGCGAGGACCTGGTCAATAGGAGTGTGACAGGCCAACCTTCTAGGCGTGACAAAGTATGGCGCCGCGGGATTACACCTGTCAAAGTGGATGCAACTGCAGGTGCGTGCCTTGCTGCATGTCCGCCTTCCCGGCTCTAAACTATGTAGAAATTGGAAGGTTCAGCATCGTGCATTATATAGGTTTTATAGACCATACGCGAAATAACTCTTGGGTATCATCATCATGCAGATCGGAGCGACATGTGGTGGGTTTTGAAATCTTGAATGTGCAAATGCCACTATACCTCGTCTCGCCTCAGCATGAACTAACTGCAAAAGCTGTGCAAGCGCAAGCGGGTAGCCTTGGCTGGAGGATGGAACCGCAGCATGTGTGCGTCCACAGGTTTCCAATGTCAACGGCAGAAGCTTCCGAGGGTGTCCCAAGCATGCACCTGCAACTTCGGGAGGATACATGGGCACTGCTATCTTGGAAGCACTTTCCAAGATTAAAGAAAATGAACACAGTCGGCAAACACTTGAGTCTTAAGGCCCGTTCACACTCTTGCAACCGAGTACGACCGAGAGAGACGAGATCTGTTAAAACTTCTTAAAAGTTCTTAGGACGAGGGTACACACTGGGGGCATTCTGGCACCATCTATGCATTGACCCTGGAACTGCATTTTACAAAAGCGAAGGTTTCGCAGAATTTCCGAGGTCAAACGTGTGTAATACCTGTAGGAAAGGCTTGTTTATAACGTTGGCAAAAGTTTTTCGAGCCAAGAAAGAAAGGATAATGCGCAAGAGAAATAGTAAATATGCCGGACCGCCGAGTTTACACTGCTACCCAATAGATGGTGCCAGTGTGTCCTCTCGTTGTAAGAGGTTTTAAGGAACCCAATTTTAAGAGGTCGCAAGAGTGTGAACGGGCCTTTAGAGAACCATGCAGTGAACGGAAAACTTAACAGTTCATGCGTTCTTGGCATTTCATCAGGTTGTCGGCAGGCCTCTTCACGATGTATATGTGCATTACTTTGGCATTTGTTGATTTTTCTGGAAACGGATACCAGCAGGTACGGGCATATACAATGGTAATTATATTCGTGCATCTGTACAACTTTTTTTTTGTTATTTTATTTTAAAGCTTGCTATTTAGTTTTGAAAGAACTTCGTGGTTCCCATGGCAAAGTTGCAAACATTATATTGGTATGCTCAAAACCAGTCCAAGGTCAGAACTAATGCCAAGGCATCTAAAAAAAATAATGTGACCAGAAACAATGTCATTTATTATGTTGTCAAGCTAGGCCTCGCAAATATTAGCCAAATCGGGTCCACTAATACCCACCCATGTAGGAGGGTGTCTTTAGTGCCCATGCTTGTTGTTTAATTAGACCTTGAACATGGCTCCTTACTATGTAGGACTTGCATTACGAATGAGTTTTCTAGTTAACGGTGGTGTTCCTGTTAACAAACCATTCTATTACGTAGGTAGAAAATAAGAGTGAAGAAGTGAACTTTGGTCTTTAATGGCAAGTAGGTTCATATGGAATCATTTTTGCTTCAGTGGATGCTCAAGTATGCACGACACTAAGGGACTTTCCTTTCAGTCGACGGAGACAAGGGTACCACAAGAACCAGCGAGGGAAAGAGAACGGGACCTCTTGGTGTCAACGCCTTGCCGCCTGCGTGGCTGTGCCCCGAACCGTGCAGTTTTTGCCGAGGTAAACAATTGGGGCATTTGAAAGTTTTGCGTTTTTGCGGATAAAAAAAACATGACTCACTTGCATGCCTTGCTGTAAACAATCCATTGCTACACTGAAATTTGTGAGTTGCAGATAATGTCACAGGTGGTATAGATAACCTCTACATTCTCGGAGTTCTGTGGACAAAGGGGCTGCCCACAGATTACACAGCAGGATGGTGCCCCGCTACAGAGCACCAGTATATGTCGCACCATAGCCTCCTTTATACCGACAAAACCTGGCAGATTGCCACGACAAGCGGTCGCCAAAATGGAAAAGGTGAAGTGGCAAACAACGGAGAAGAGTCTCGCCGTAGCGGACGCGAAACACGAAAAAAGTATGTTTTGGGTCCTCGCCACTGCAAAAGCTGTGTGCTGACGTCCAGGTTCCGCGAGGAATGGCTCTTTAATGCTCTGTGCTACCAAATCCTCACGCTCCAAAATCTGTGACCAGGCACTCTATGACTCCGTCGTCGAACTGGCAGGCTTTGTGAGTTTAGAGGTACTATGGTCATACTCTAATCCACTTTACTCCTTTTTTTTTTTTCAGGGGGAGGGTATCTTTTTGTTTGCATTCTTAAAAAAGAGGGTTAGACTGTTATGATTAAATTGGTGTGGACAACCCCTAACAAGCTCTGTTTGCTGTCGTCAGGGCCTACGCTATTCTTATCAATTCCAATCTTCACAAAAGATAGGGGAAGGGACAAAACCGGAGGAAAGTTGTGCCGTTTGCGTGGTCGATGTAACTACTCATGCTAAAGATAAATCACATGTAACTATGGTTGTTTGAGATGAATCTGTTTGAAAGGGTGTCTTCGCTATGCCAATCTGTAAACATATTTTTTTTACAGCTGGAGACCAAGTGACACAAGTATCATCGCTGTCTTCTCAACTGGTTATTTCAATAGTTTATTAGGAGTACTTGGCCATGGCTTAAAACAAACCAAAGACCAGATTCGGGCTCATGTTGGCCTTAAGCTGAATTTTGCCACAGAAGTAAATGCTGAAACTAGACAACATAATTCAAAGCAAACTTTCTGCAGCGACAAAGAGTTGAAAATAGTTACTGAAAGAATAGAGGAAGCAGTTTCGGGGCAACGGTATACAGATTGGACCTATGAGAGCCTAACCAGGCTTTTTGCTCTGGAACTAAACAAAGTTCAGAGTGAACGAAAGGGGAAGCAAGGACATAGACCAAAAAGCTGGTGGGACAAAGAAGTGAAGCAAGCGATACAAAAACGTCAAGAAGCCTCTAGAGAACACAGGTATTCTAAGTGCAAAGGGGGTTCAGAAACGGAAGTAAAGAGAAAATGGGACACTTTTATAACTTGTCGCCGAGAGGCATCCAGTTTTTATCAATGTGAAAATTCAGAGAAAGGGTGAGGAATGGATGAGTAATGTAAGCAAGAAAGATAGAAACGCAGCTAAGAAGTTTTGGGAGCACTTGAACTCACTCGGTGAAACGACGCAAGCTAGACAGAGGTTCATACTCTCGCATCAGGGAGATCAATTAGAGGGAGATGATGCGGTATGATATATAGGAGCAGTGATAGAGGAGAAATTTCCGAAACGGGTACATGTGGAAGATAGGAGAACCGAAGGAAGTAGCAGTCCAGCTTGTGATATCGCGGATTTTGGACAAAGAGAATGGGAAAAGGCAGAACGAAGAGTCCCTAGTGGCACGTCGACAGGCACAGATGGGATCCCAATCAAGCTGGTGAAGAATTTGGGTCCTAAATCTAAGGCAAAACTAAGGGATGTAGTGAGCACTATGATAACAAAAGGAAATATTCCAGATAAATGAAGCCTTAGTAGGATGAGTATGATATATAAGGGAAAGGGAGATAATTCTGATATTAGGAATTATCGCCCCGTAACCGTGACACCAGTTATTTACAGGTTGGTAATGCAGATTATAAAGAACAGACTGGAGGAATGAATAGATTGCGAGGCCCCTACAAAAATATGTATGGACGTCCTATGTCCATACTTTTGCCGTTCTATTACCTCTTTGTCCATCCTATGGATTCCTGTAGACAGTTCTTAGACCGTCTATGTACAATTGGTTTGCCACAGAATGGACACAAAAACGCTATAGAGATCTTTGCGAAAGAAAAAGTTTTTCATTCCTTCCTATTTCCGTTCTATGGTCCCGGTGAGTCTATGGTCATCCTATTTCCTCTCTATGGTGTGAGCTATATATTGGTGCATTAATAAAGTGATGCCGGGTAGACGTTTTCTTTGGGTGTAGCGAGGTGTCCGAGTTAAAGAGTTGTTAATTAAGTTCCGGGTATCAATATGTTACATTGATGTCTGGAGGCATATCCAACCTCAGGGTATACTCATTTTGGAGATGAGAGTGTTTAGTATGTGTCGGAATAATGTTTTTACTTTCTCAGTGGGAGGTAGGTATATGTGGGTCGCTGCGGCCCCCGTAGATATTCGCAACTTTCACAACCCATAGGGGGCGCACTGGTGCCTATCAAAATTGCGGTCATCTGGATGATCGTCGTTAAAAAGCGGTATACTAGGCTGGGTCTGCGCGCGCGACGCGTAAGTAATTGTAGTTTTGATATATACGCGCAGCATCGGAGACTTACTTTATGTTTTGTTTTTTTCACGTCAGGAAAGTGTAGGCAAGCCATTTTATTATGAGGCAAGTCATTTAGGAGCTAGGGAGTGCGATTCTCACACCGCGGTATCACCATCGCTTAAAGTGGCTTCTCTATGGACCCCGTAGGGACTCCGTGCAGACCCTGTATGGCTTCTCTGCAGACTCCATAATGAGCCCGTGTAGAACCTGTATGTCTTCCCTGTGGACCCTGTATGGCTTCCATGTGAACCCCTTACGTACTCCCTAGAGACCTTGTATGGCTTCTTTACAGACCCCTAAGGACCCTACACTCTTTAAAATGACTTTTACAGAGCACGTTTTTGCGTAAAAACAAATGGGGAAAAGCTCTTTTTGTAGAATCCTTTATTGGAGATCAGTACAAAATGACACGAGCGTGATGTTTGCATACACTTTTAGCTTACAGGGTTTTGCGGCACAATTAATATTTCTTTTTTTTACAGCCATGCCTCACCGGCGACTTCAGGTAGCGCGTCCCGACTTGGGTGCGTCCTAACTTCGGTGGCAATTTGCGGCGTGTCCGCCTGGGAGACGGGGGTTGGCAACCCTGAAACCCCTCTTCTACCGTATATGTTTCGGCGCCAAAGTGGCCGATTAAAGCCAAAGCAGAACAGTCACATGCTGTCGAATATCGATAGTCCTAAACCAACACACGCAGTCGTGCAGTTATCCAAGTGGCCGCTGCGGGTGGAATGGTGGCGTTGCGATCGCAGTTAGTTTGGTTTTCGAGTACAGATAGGTGCCGCTTTTTCAGAGCAAGTTTTTTAGCAGTGTCCCAACTGACTTGTTCTAGAAACGTTGGTCGGTGCGGACCCCATAGCAGACCCCCTGCAGACTGAGTGGCTTCTCTGCGGACCCTGTAGGGACTCCCTGTACACCTTGTATGGCTTTTCTGCAGACCCCATGAGGACCCTGTGTAGACCTTGTATGGCTTCCCTGTGGACCCCCTAGGGGTTCCTTGTAGACTTCGTATGGGTTTTCTGCAGGCACCCTATAGACAACGTAAAAACCCTGTGTAGACACCCTATAGAGTCCCTATGGACACTATATGGCGCCTTGCCATAGAGAGGGTGTAGGATGACCACACATCATCCATAGAATAGGACGTCCATAGAACGTCCGTTGGCCAATATTCTATAGGGCAGCCATAGGACGACTTCACGGAGGCAACAGAGGTCGTGGTCTGCCTATAGACGCCTTTTGTTCTCCCTATGGACGCTGGTCTATAGAACGTCCTAGAAGTGTCCATACATATTTTTGTAAGGGGGGCATACTGGGCGAGTTACAGAACGGGTTTTGGAAACAAAGAAGGTTAGAGGACAATATATTTTCTCTAACACAGTGTATAGAAATAGTGGAAAAACAAAACAGACAGCTCTGGCTGGCATTTCTGGATATCAAGGGTACCTATGACAATGTGAACCAAAGGAACCTGTGGGACATACAGGAGAGCTTAACCTAGATCAAGGACTAACAGCCCTATGAAGGAACATTTACAAAGATAATAAGGTGATTATAACATGGGAGGGAAAGGCGACGGGGGAAATAGAGGTAAGACGAGGCCTTAGGCAGGGGTGCCCATTATCGCCTTTGCTGTTTATGTTGTATCCAAGAGGATTGGAGGATAGACTAGAGAAGAGTGGGCTTGGATTCGACCTTTCGTACAGTAAACTAGGCCAAAAAATTCAGGAATCCTTACCGCGATTGATGTATGCGGATGATATTGTACTAATGGCTAACAACAGGACAGAGTTGCAGGAATTAATGAGCATCTGTGGTAAGGAAGAAGAGGAATTAGGTTTAGAATTCAGTAGTGAAAAATCAGCAGTCATGATTTTTAACTGTGATGAAGTTGAGAGGCTGAAAATACAGAATATTACAGTTAAGAGAGCTAGTAAATACAAGTATCTAGGAGTATGGACATGTGATGGTGCAGAATAACTCAGTGAGCATGAAAAGTATATAATAGGTAAGGGCAACAGAAATGCAGCTGTAATGAAAAATAGAGCACTTTGGAATTACAACAGGTATGAGGTGGTGAGAGAGATTTGAAAAGGGGTCTTGGTGCCTGGCTTGACTTTTGGAAACGCAGTGCTATGCATGAAATCCGAAGTGGATGCAAGACTAGAAATGAAACAGCGCGGAGTAGGTAGGCTGGCTTTGGGGGCACATTACAAAACGCCAAACCAGGGAGTACAAGGAGACATGGATGGGCATCTTTTGAGGGCACGGAAGTGGTGAGCAAGATAGAATTTGAGGATCGGTCGAGGCAAATGGATAGGGACCAATGGGCACGAAAGGTTTTCAGCTATTTATGCATGAGGAGTATAGACACAAGGTGGAGACAGCGCAATAGGAAATTAAGAGGAAAGTTTTTATTCTATAGTGGAGATACGGAAGAGCAGGTCTCAGTTAAAAAGAAAGTTAAGGCCACAGAAAGAGATCGGTGGCTAGACGGAGTACAGACAAAGACGGCTCTGGAAAGCTATAGATTAAACAAAACAGTTATTGCCAAAGAAAGCATTTATGACAACTCTACGGGAAGCTCGTTGTTTGAGGCGAGGACGGGTGTTCTGCGAACCAGAACATACAGAGCGAGGTACCAGGAAATGGATACAGTGTGCACTGCTTGTGGAGAGGAGGACGAGACGGCTGAGCACTTGATAACATACTGTAAAGGGCTTCACCCTATGCCTACTGAAGACAACATGAATTTAATAAAGTCATTGGGTTTTAGAGACAGCGAAGGGAGAGTGAATGTCAAGACTGTAGAGATTACCAAGCAAAGATTAAGTGAATGGTGGCAGAAAGCGAGAGAAAACTACCGTAGAATACCGTGGATCCACCCATTCCACACTAAGCGCCCATATCCCAATTTCTAAGATCTGTGAAAATACGCACAGTACATTTATATGTAAAACTGATGACCGAACAAGCGCCCATCCATCATTTTTTCGCGATTATCTCTAAATTTTGAGTGGGCGCTTGCTCGGTACTTTACGGTAAGTATTTGCTTATTAACTGATGGCAAGGGGTTTCATAGCCCCACTTTCTTTGCGGTGCGGAGTGAATATAAATTTCACATATAAATATTCTAAGCTTAAATGGTGAAACAAAATGGCTAGGTGGCATAAGCTACCGCCCGATCCAAAGGGCTCAGCCGGATTCATCCATCTATCCATCCGTTGTAAGAGGTTTTAAGGAACCCAGTTTTAAGAGGTCGCAAGAGTGTGAACGGGCCTTTAGAGAACCATGCAGTGAACGGAAAACTTAACAGTTCATGCGTTCTTGGCATTTCATCAGGTTCTCGGCAGGCCTCTTCACGATGTATAATATGTGCATTACTTTGGTATTGGTTGATTTTTCTGGAAACAGGTGCCAGCAGGTACGGGCATAGACAATGGTAATTATATTCGTGCATCTGTACAACGTTTTTTGTTATTTTATTTTAAAGCTTGCTATTTAGTTTCGAAAGAACTTCGTGGCAGGGACTCAAACCGAAAAATATAACGTTTCGGTTACGGTTACGGTTACCGTTTCGTGTTGATACCGGTTTCGTTTCGGTTTTTTACGGTTTTAATATTTACGGTTTCGGTTAGCGGTTACACGCTCCTCAAAACCGTTTTTTTTTTCGGTTTCTCCAATAGTCTGTTTTATTAAAATGCTAGACACGTGTTTCACAATAAACGGTTTCAAGTAATCCCAGTATTCCAACAACGGGGTATTCACAGTACCAAAAATTCAAAAACGACTTCTGGTACTTCGAATTGGTCAAAAGTTGCACGTCTTTCTAGCTCCAACACTTGTTCGTTAAATCTATTCGCATTATATAATTTGGTACCCAAGCATTTGAAGTTTGAAGTTTCTTCTCTACCCCAGTGTCAGGTTAATTCAACATGGTTACAGTTACTGGTTCGACGAACCTTCAAACATGTTCGACTTCGTGGACAGTGCGGTTAGATTTCGATACAAGCATGTCTAGGTTTGGAAAAAATGTTTTTACGAAATAAGTTGTTTTCGTTTAGAAGCAGTTACAATCAACAGAACATGATTCTGAAATCTTAAAAAGTTAATAACAAAATGTATTCTTGCTATATTACCCAAACAGTGCTGTCCTTACTAAAACTAGAATGTTTGACTATCATTTCGCCATCACCACGCAATCTAAAGCCAACTGAGCCAGCACGCCGCACAGTTGAACTATAGTCGAACTTCCTTGAACTTTCTAATATCTGTCTCTTTGCGATGATGGTGTAGATAACCGTGAAAGTCAAGGTATTTCTTCTTCGTTTGCAGTTCAATCTGTTATTAACTCTGCCTCTTGTTGGTGTGAGTCATGGCTAATGAAACTAAACACTATAAATGTAAACACATGAGTGTCCCGCACACCTAACGAGTCCTTGTTATTTATTACCTTGATGGCACCTTTTTGAAACAAGTGTCATCTTACAAATATGTAAGACCCCTTAATGCCTTCGGGCCCTGAGAGTATAATAAATGAAATGAAATATGGGTGTTCACTTAATTTCTAACCTGTCATGGAAACCCAACATTCAGCATATCACTTCTCGCGCTAACTGCATGTTGGGCTACATAAAACGTAACTTCTCATTGGCACCGGTTTCACTTATATATATAAAAAAACATTAATTAGATCCAAGCTGGAATATACAGCCTCTCTCTGGGATCCGGGTCATGATACCCTCGTCATGGCACTGAAGTCTGTACAAAATCTCTCGGCTCGTTTCATATCATCGCACTACTAGTGTCATATCGATGGAAATTAGTTTATCTTTACCATCTCTTTCTCAGCGCCGTAAAATTTCACGTTTATGTTTATATCACAAAATGTATTTCCATGATAACTTTCCCCTTGTACATTTCGGCCCGTGTTGATCATCAGCGTAAAGTTGCAGTCTCAAACTCACTAGTAACTACATTTCCTCCTCGCACAACACAAAAGTGGAACCACCTCCACGGTTTTATTGCTACCATCACTGACCCTAATTTATTTTGAAAAGCTACCACTAACCATTTTGTCCAATGATTCACGACCTGTTTGATTGCTTGTTATAATATTAATATCGATAATTTGTTTGTTTTTCCTCCCATCCTTTTGTACCTGCTCTCCTCCTCTGTAGTGCCTTCGGGCCCTCAGGGCATGTTCAATAAATAAATAAATAGAAGCTCGAAGAAGTCGAACCTGGTCGAACTCGAACCTCATCCGGTTCGCGACATCCCCAGATCGCACATAAAGCGTTAAGCCTTGGTGAAAGACGTAGAGTACAACACTTCGCACTCTCAATTTTTGCTCAGTACGGCCGCTCCCATACCTTCTGCACCTTTCACTGCCTTCGTCGTATTATCCCCCCTCGCCGTTTTTGAGGCGATTGGATGGATGGGGGGCGTGGCGGGGGGGGGGGGGGAGCGGGGGCTGAGATGATTATTCTTCCTGTAGAAAACCGCGGTCATACGTCGGTGTTGGAGTTTAGAGCTAGAAACGGACAAATACTGAAAGGAGCAACGATAGAGTCACCGAGTCACATCACATCCCAAAGTATTTGATGTACACATCGCGACACAGTTCGCGCTAACATGACATCGCCACATTTTCGCATTTTACTTTTAGATAGTAGTAGCGAGCACAAAATTTTATCGCTTACATTATCGAACTAAATGAGCTCTTTCCGTAGCAATAATAACTTGGATGACATCCCGCGGTTTCAAAAAGAAAAACTGGAAAAACCGGCGATCGCTTGTTCGCGCTAACAATGTCGCGCTCTGTACGTAAAGGGGGATGCAAATCGATTCGTCAAGCCATTATATTAGCGTTATGATCGAGCTTAATTAAATGACATGCACATCGCGCAACGTAGTGCCGACACGTCTCCCTCCTGTTCATACCCGAAGTGCGATATAGCGCAACCTATATTAAGAGTAATGGACGAGTCAGCTCCGAAAAATTGAAAACTGCGACTGCTTGTTTGTGCTGTGTCACACCTTGCACTCCTATTGAGAACCGCGCCTCAGACTCAAATCAATCCAGATTAGAAATGAGAACGCACAAGTATACGTTTATTATTCTTGCCTTCGCTTGACTATACTAGATAAATTAGGGGTACAGAAAAATAGACATTTGTGAAAGCTTAGGTGCTCATTTTTGTTACATTGTTGCGAACAAGCATAATAGAGTTCAATGTTTCTTCGCTAAGGTTTGCTCGCTGTGGAGAGAGAACGAATTTCAAACTTGAAAATGCCCTCTCTACTGTCACTTGTGTCGCAGGCACAGCTAAGACAACTGACGCCACTTCGTAGAGCTCTGGTTTAAGACCCTTCTGGTTTTCCCAGTACTTGAAAATATCTTCCCATCTCTTTAAACGTGGTTCTCTTAAGAAAGAGTCAAGCAGTGGCCTGATAGAAGTATCTGCTGCTTTCAAGCTTGCTTGTTGAGTTCTTGATGCCGCCTCCTTCAGTCGCAGTAAGGCGTCCAAATCATCGTCAGAGTCACCTGCTGTCGATTCTTCGCCAGACGAGGCAGATGCTGGGGCAACCAAAAAAGGCTTCTGCACCTTTTTTAGAGCCACCCACGTCTTCATCAGGTGGTCCCTGGCAGATTTTTTCTCATCTTCCAGAAGAAGGACGTTAAAACGAGGATCCAGGAACACGCAGGCTTGAAAAACGGCGTTCTGGAGCAAACTTTTCTGCCGTTGCTTTAAGGAAGATGTCAGTCGCTGAGCAAGAACACTGTCTACCTTCGCAGTTTCCAGTGATCACTGCAGTCATATACCGAAGAAATCACCGAGGCTCAGCTGCTCCTTCTGAAGAGCCTTGGTTGCAACCTTTGCAGGCCTTAAACTGGCGATAATTCCTTCGATAGCTGCCAAGGTTTCGTCACTCACCACAAAGTCAGTGCTGCTTTTCCCTATGTCAATGCAAAAGGGTTTGAGTTCGATTAGCCTCTCCAACATGTCACAGGTAGAGTTCCACCTAGTTGGGCAATCTAGGATCGGCTTCTTGAGATTCAGTTTCTTGACTAGCATCATTGTTGTGGGTACACGCAGCTTCTTACAGATTGCACGACACTTGTCAAGAAGAACTTTCACGTCCGCGCTTTTAAGTGCGTCTTCTACGGCCAGCTGAAGCGTGTGTGCTGCGCACCGGACCCCACGAAGGGCCACTCCTGTTGCGGCGATTCCTGAGCCGGCACCAAGAAGTTCTTCGAAGATGATATCAGACTCACTTTCGTTCCAGAACTGCTCATCATCGTCGCTTTCAGCTCCGTTTATAGCGTGCACCCCATGGAAGTTTGTTTCCTCGTGTTCCACTATCAAGGACACCGACTTCACTAAGTTAGCAGCGTCGTCAGTTGTCACGGAATAAATCTGATCTGGCATTATTTCGTAACTTTTTAGAACTTCTAGGATGACAGATTTCAGGTGTTCAGCTGTGTGGCGCTCCTTGACCTCCCGCATTGACAAAGTTCGCACGGCCTCCCTGCAACCAGAAACTGAGCGTTGTGGCGGAATCCACTTTTAACGATACCAGGCGCCCTTTGACCTCGCACTTTATCGCATCCCGTATCTTCGCCGCTTCCTCGATCACCTTGTCACGGATATTCTGAGGGTTGACAGAAATCTCATTTCCGAGTCCTTGGAGAAAGGGATAAATGATTTTCCGGAAACCCGAATCAGACATCAACGAAAGGGGTCTTCCGTTTACTGTGACCATTTCCACGCATGCTTCGATGATAACTCTTTTCTCGATGGTCACTTGAATGTTTCTTGACTTCAAAAAGGACGGTAATAGTCTCTGTTGGGAACAAGGCTTTTTCAACAACGAGGCCCCACGCTTTTCTGTGCACTTATTTAAGGGTTTTGCAGCCTCTCGCGTTTTCGCTAATGTATCGTGAATGTCAGTGTGAAACTTTTTTACGTGCCGCTCAAGGTTAGCCGCATGGTCTCCTTTTATCTTCACGCCACACCCTTCAATCTTGCATTTCGAATGGCTCCCGTCGTAGTCAAAAAGTTTTCTCACTTGGTTAGTTCGATGCCGTCCCATGGCACCTTTAAACGACAAAACGCAAAAGAAGTCATTAGAGCTGATTCTTCGTACCATTAAGTAAAACAGGCGGATTCCTTTAAAACTACGATTATCCTTAGCGCTTCTTTTAAAAGTGTCAACACTGATTCTTTGCTTTCACAAGATAAAAGACACTTCACAGCCAAATCTGTAACGCACTTTGTTCTTAATAATTCTAGAAGCCTACGGTTCGAGGTACAATGTAAAATACGTAATCTAACTTACAATACGTATTTTACTCTTATCAATATTTTACTGATAAATACTGTGTTCCCAGCATTTCCAACCGATATGAATTGACGTCGCATATTGTCATTTTTTAATAGGAGACGGTTGGCGTCATTACAGTGAACAACACTATATCAGTAATAGTACAATAACAATAATGCATTAGGGCAATCACTAAAGCGAATTTCGTGTGAATGTCTTCCGACAAGGAGTTCTTTGAAAACGTGTAATAATAAAATACCATAAAAACGTTATTCTCATAACTCGAAATCATCGTGTAAACGTATGTTTTTATAGACGAGTCTCGGGGTGCATCTATTATTGGCTGTACTTAAGCGGTTCCCACGAGCATCTTCTGCGTCGCCGAAGTTTCAAGTGCCCGTCGTATGAACTGTAATCTAGCACGCAGTGGATAGCGAGTTTTTCTTTTTTTTGTTCAAAGCTTATTTAGAAATACCTACTTATAATCAAAAACATTTATTTATGACATGCGTTCAACTCCAGCTCCGAGTACTAGGCGTTACAAGAAAAATTAAAAAAAAATCGAGATGGGCTAACCTTCTTAAAGGACACATGCAAAGGAAAAAAAATATTTTTTTTAAACAACTTAGATGGAAAAAGGATGTCATAAAACAATTTTACAACGAAGAAAAACATTTTTAGAGCTATATTTCCGGCGCTATACGAATTTGTAGTTGGCGCCCGCGGGAGCCGCCACTGGTCACGTGGTAGGCCCGCGCGCCACCGCGTTGCGTCGCCGCCGCACGCTGAGCGTTGTGCGATCGCCGCTTCAACGAGTTTCTCCACGCCGCCATCGCCGCACAAATTCGTCTGCTTCGGGACGCCGCCGCCGTCGTCTGACCGGCGCACAGGTCTATCACGTCTGCTTTCGTTTTTCAGGAGTTTCCTTTGGGCTCTAAAAGTTACCTATTAATCTTAGTTTTTTTGTTATACTTCAAACAAAGATGAATAAGTTACTTTTAGACGCCGTACGAAGCTTCCGAAAGAGCGCAAGCACCACGTGATAAATAAGGGCCAGATTAAGGGCCACCTTTCCGCGGCGACGGCGGGCGCCAACTACAAATTCGTATAGCGCCGTAAATATAGCTCTAAATTTTTTTCTTCGTTGTAATATTGCTTTATGATATCCTTTTTCTATCTAAACTGTTTAAAAAAAATGTTTTTTTCCTTTGTCCTTTAACTCGGAACAACACACGCGGCCCTGACGTCAGGCAGCTGCGGTGGCGCTGTCGATTTCACTGCGCAGACGCTTCAGGCTGTTTCTGCGCACGCACAGTGCATTGTGTGGGCAAACGCGGGCTCGTTTCTAAGCAGCGTGTCGGTCTCTACTTTTGTTTCCCCTACAAACTAGACCGCAAAGTCGAAAGGCGCGAGCGGGTGGCTTTGATAAGTCCCGCTGCAAGAACGCATAACGCCGGGGTGACACCGCTTATACATCATAGAAAAATTCTGCCTGGAGACGTGTTCCAAAACGAGTCACCGCGACATGCGCACTTCGTATACCCCGTGCCAAGCTACCTCTTGAATTGGTTGCCTGGTGGCATACGAAGCACGTATGTTGCGTTTACTCGTCTTGGAACACGTCTGGAGACAGTTCTTGTATCATGCATACGCAGTGTGACCTCGGACGAACTGTGCATTCAATGCACGAATAGGAGCCGGGTCTCAAGCCTGTGGCCTTCACAGTTGGTGCATTTTGCCGACTCGTGCCACCGAGCTCATCACAGCCACAAACCGTCAGTGCACAACCACGCGCTGTACTCAGGATATTCTCATAGCTTGGCAGTTCCTGGAACCGTACTATACTTTGTTTTAATCTAACTCGCTGCTCACACTGAACTACCAAGTATACATTTTATGGTGCTGCTAAAACAAAGTGTATCGTTGGAGAAAAACAATAAAACTACGCAATATAGAGGATGACTTAGAATAAAAGTTTAATATGAATGGCCAGAAACTAGCGACTCGTATTCAGTCAAAGCTTTCCTCGGCGACGTGTTTTACTAGTCCAATTTACGCATTAAAGTTTTAAATATCCACTTTAAGCACACACACACACAAAAAGACGGATCCTATAAAAAAAAAACAAAAAAACATGGGGCATTCTTGTTTTGATCTGTAAAATATACCTATTCGAGCAAAGTGACCACCGAACGCGTCAAGTTTCAGACTTTTGCGAGTCATCTATGTAGGCAACTGTTATTTTTAAAACACCCTGTTACCCGCAAAACGTTTTTCTTTTCCTTTTTTTTTCTTTTTTTTTAGGGCTTACCGTTTTTTTAGCTCACACCATCCGCCTTTTTGGGCTGAGCGAAGGTGAGAGAGAATTCGCATCAAAGAGATCTTGGTGCGTTCAGAGTAGTGACCGAAACAGCACAACCTTTATCATCAGAAAAAGGAATTTACACACGCTAACATCCCCCCCCCCCTCGAATTTCTTGAGCAATTCAATAAATATAAACATATGGCCAACCCTCTTTGCTATCATCAGAAATGTAATGCAGTACCGGCTTAGCTCAGTTTTGACTCTTGAATTTATAAATAACCACTAATTTTACCAGCGTTTCCTTGTTTTTTGTTTTTTTTCTTTTAACGACGTCACCGTAGCGTTTTAAACGCTCGTTTTGCCACTCGATTAACGATGAACTATTCCATTTGCAAACTATGCGCCATCTCACGCCTTTAAAATATATATTTATTAAAGCAAATACTTGCGGCTGCCCCGAGTTCGTTAAGGAAAACGCGATTTCGCATCAGATAGGTATAATAACAATTAAACGGAATGACAGGCACTACAGGATATTTGCCAAATGTAAAAAAAAACAATGCTTCGACCCAGCTTTTCTTTCTTTTTTTTATGAGTGGTCTCAACAAAATAATTAGGCTCCATATCATAAAGTTTTTTTTTTCTTTTCCTCTATCAAACAATAGTTTCGAAATTAAACTGTCACATACCATTAAAACGTAGACCAACGGACGCCAAGATTTTTCTGCAGCGGACTGACCCAGACTGAACACCGACGGCACGAAGCTCCTGAAGCAGGCTCACACCGACAACTACCAGCCTAAAGCTAGCGTCCTGTCGTTTGCTTGGCTCTCGAATGGCTCACTAAGGAAAAAGGGGAAAGAAGGAAGGCAAGTCTTTTTGTTTTTGTTGAAATCAAAGCATAGCAAGTGCAACACGTCGCCCGTCTGGCCGGCGCCTCCGTCGACCCCAGCGCCGGCGCGCCAGACCCGCCGGTGCCGGTTGCAACTCGTTGTATTCGCTCGCTTTTTTTCAACTTATGCTTTCAAAAGAAAAAAAAAAGAAAACAAGTTGAGGACGCAAAAAAAATTAAAATAAAGTGGGGACGATAATATATATATATATATTCCTTGAGCCGAGGTTTAAAGATATGTTGGTGCATTTTAGAAACACGAAACCAAACGAATAAGTGTGTCCATTTGTTGGGAGCAAGTCAGGCTATTTTTTGTATTTGCTCAAACAAATATTTTATTAATACTAATTAATTACGTTTGAAATATTACATTTAAAGCAAATGTTAAAAATGACAAAGTTGTAGAGCGTCCTCAGAAATGTTGAATTCAGTGTTCTTTTTTTTTTTTATCAGGAAACATTGACACATTTTTTTTTTATGGACTTCGAAAAAAGTTTGCGAATTATGAAAAAAACGTCTGACCTTGCGCATGTGCACCTTGTATTGCATTTCTCTCAGCCGTGGCTTGAATAAACTAGGCCTGCACGCGGAATAAAGCACTGCTGACTGGGCGCTGTTAACAAAATCGCGTTTTTTTCTTTTTTTTTTTATAATTTGGGCATTTTGTTTGGAGCCCGGGAAAACGAACTGCGTTAGGGGGGGGGGGGGTTCTTGATAAAAACCACTGAATTGCATGTTTCTGAGGACTCTCTACAACCAGTCTTGGGTAGTAACGCGTTACTAGTAACGCGTTACTGTAACTTAGTTACTTTCTTGGTAACTTGTAACTGTAACGAGTTACTTTTTAGAAATGTAACTTGTAACTGTAGTTCTATTACATTTTTCTGAGGTAACGATGAAAGTAACGACGTTACTTTTGTCGTTACTTTCCAGTGTTTTACGAATAATATATCAGTGAACGAGTGCCATTTAGCCATTCCTTGCACTTTCCAAATCGTCTATTCCGACATTTCGAGTGTCAAATTGGCCTTGCAAAAAGTTGTGAATACGTTCTTTCTCGCGAGTGACGACCGGAATATAGCCACGTGTAGATTTCATGAAAAAATATCTAGTTATCTTTACGCACACGCTTGTAGTTTGCGACTAAACACTTAATCTTAGTGTCTTGAAGCACTATCTATGTTGTGGTTTTTCTTTCTTCTGTGTAAACGCTTTTTAATCCGGTTAATCAACCGTGAAACAACAATACACGTGGAGGGCACTGCGCAAGATTCGTATTTTATTAGCGCCACTACTCCGCACTGCGCATGTATCGTATTTTGATTTGCGCCACTACTCGGCGTGGAAACTTTCAAACACTAACTTCGAGAAGCAACTGCTGCTAAGTTACAATATGAAGTAAAAAGCGTACTTTTTTTAATTTTACGCAATAAAACGTTGTGAGGGACGTTTTCTAGTTTTCTCTAATTTCTTTTTGTGTTATAGAAAAGTAACTGAAAAGTAACGTAGTTACTTTTTAAAAGTAACTGTAACTGTAATGAGTTACTCTTTTGTTGCGGTAACTGTAAAGGTAACTTCGCTACTTTTCTGAAAGTAACTGTAACTGTAACGAATTACTTTTTAAAAGTAACTTACCCAAGTCTGTCTACAACATTGTCATTGGAACTTTTGCTCTAAATTGAATATTTCAGAACGTCAATAATTAATCTTAATTCATTAGTTAATTGGGCAAAATACAAAACATAGGCTTACTCGCTCCAAACAAACAATGAACAACCTTATTTCTTTAGAGTTCGTTTTCCTAAAATGCACCAAAATATTTTTAAACCTTGGCTCAAGTTACGTGGAAAACCGTGTATATACGTATTCAGGGTGTTTTAAAAAACTCAGGCCAAATCGCTCCTGCGAAAACTACTTATCGCAACGGAAAAAGGCTTGTGCCGTTTTGGTCCTGGGCCAGGGGGCCCATTTAGGAAAATTATTAAAGTCCGGGATAATTAAGTTGTTAATTATTTTTGCGTAATTAACTTTTTTAATATTGTGTTTAAGGGGGTTGTTTCAATTAGAAAATTGCTCAGCATCATCGAAAACCACTAAATCAACAAATTGCAGAACGATAGAAGGCACGCGAAGCAATTTACGGCTTTCTGAAAAACAGCACAAATTCGACGGGTTTTTAGGTTTCGGCTTACTATCAGAGCGCATCTCAGCCCCGGCGGCACCGCGCCCCGTGGAGAGATGGCGCAGCCAGCCTCTGCTGCGTCGCGCGATGACAGCGCAGCAGATGTTGGTTGCACATCTCTCCACGGGGCGCGGTGCCGCGGGGGCTGAGATGCGCTCTGATAGCAAACCAAAAATTAAAAATCCGTCGATTTTGCGCGATTTTTCAGAAAGCCGTAAAATGCTTCGCGTGCCTTCTATCGTTCTGCAATTTGTTGATTTAGTGGTTTTCGATGATGCTGAGCAATTTTCTAATTTAAACCATGCCCTTAAACACAATATTAAAAAGTTATTTACGCAAAAAAAATTAAAAACCTAATTATCCCGGACTTTAATCATTTTCCTAAATGGGCCCCTGGCCCAGGAGCAAAACGCCACAAGCCTCTTTTCGTTGCGATGAGTAGTTCTCGCAGGAGCGATTTGGCCTGCGTTTTCTGAAACACCCTGTATATATATATATATTGGTGAAGTTTGGTAAATATAAAAACAATGGACCGTGAAAGTTAATAAGTCAAAGATGCGTACTGTCGGAGTTACTAATTCGAAGTGTATTACGACGTTTCGAGCGGGGACCGCTCTTCATCAAGACGAGCGGTCCCCGCTCGAAACGTCGTAATAAACTTCGAATTAGTAACTCCGACAGTACGCATCTTTGACTTTGTATATACATATATATATATACATATTTCTCAGTGTATTTATACGAAACGTCAATGCAAGACCTTCGACATTTTTTTTCCTTCTGTGTGGTTCCAAAATTGACGATCGCGACACGTTTCAGACGACATGAATACAAGGTTTTGTTTGCCGCCATCTCTGTATGATGGTCAATGTACCTCGTTTCTTCATTCTGGGCTACTGCAGGTCAGGAACATCGGTGGTTTTGAAAGAACCGAATTCGATGGACATCTCAGAATTCTAACTTATTAGGTAATACCCCGAAGGCGACACGTACTGAATACATCTAGTGATTGGAGGAGTGTGGCAGCTAAAGAAGTAGAGACTTTTCATTATAAGCTTGATCACTGATTCCAACTGAGTGTTCTAATCCTAAATATACTGAACGGAAATGTATCACCAGATGCACAACTCGCTTACGGTAACTCCGTCAAATGGCCAAGACATTTCAAAATCCCTGCTCAAGGTCGTTCTTAAGAAAAAACTAACATTTTTATTTTTCGGTTAATATCGGTTAAAACCGGTTCCAGGAAAATAAATTACGGTTAGGGTTACGGTAACGGTTTTCATAAAATTCAAATAACGGTTTCGTTCCGGTTCCGGTTACTGAAAAAATTTCGTTCCTAAACGGTTTTCGGTTTCGGTTGCGGTTACGGTTTGAGTCCCTGCGAATTCGTGGTTCCCATGGCGAAGTTGCAAACATGATATTGGTGCGCTCAAAACCAGTCCAAGGTCAGAACTAATGCCAAGGCATCTAAAAAAAATAATGTGACCAGAAACAATGTCATTTATTATGTTGTCAAGCTAGGCCTCGCAAATGTTAGCGAAATCGGGTCCACTAATGCCCACCCATGTAAGAGGGTGTCTTTAGTGCCTATGCTTGTTGTTTAATTAGACCTTGAACATGATTCCTTACTACGCAGGACTTGCATTACGAATGAGTTTTCTAGTTAACGGCAGTGTTCCTGTTAACAAACCATTGTATTAGGTAGGTAGAAAATAAGAGTGAAGAAGTGAACTTTGGTCTTTAATGGCAAGTAGGTTCATATGGAATCATTTTTGCTTCAGTGGAGGCTCAAGTATGCACGACACTGAAGGGACTTTCCTTTCAGTCGACGGAGACAAGGGCACCACAAGAGCCAGCGAGAGAAAGAGAACGGGACCTTGGTGTCAACGCCTTGCCGCCTGCGTGGCTGTGCCCCGAACCGTGCAGTTTTTGCCGAGGTAAACAATTCGGCCTTTTGAAAGTTTTGCGGATAAAAAAAAACATGACTCACTTGCATGCCTTGCTGTAAACAATCCAATGCAGCACTGAAATTTGTGAGTTGCAGATAATGTCACAGGTAGGCTAGATAATCTACATTCTCAGAGTTCTGTGGACAAAGGGGCTGCCCAAAGATTACACAGCAGGATGGCGCCCCGCTACAGAGCACCAGTTTGTCGTATCATAGCCTCTTTTATACTGACGAAACCTGGCAGATTGCCACGAGGAGCGGTCGCCGGAATGGAAAAGGATTGTTTTGTTTGCATTCTTTAGAAAGAGGGTTAGACTGTTATGATTAAATTGGTGCGGACAACCACTAACAAGCTCCGTTTGCTGTCGTCAGGGCCTACGCTATTCTTATCAATGCCGATCTTCGCAAAAAAAAACAAGATGGGGGAAGGGACAAGAGCAGAGGAAAGCCGTGCCGTTTGCGTGGTAGATGTAACTACTCATGCTGAAGATAAATCACATGTAACTATGGTTGTTTAAGATAAATGTGTTTGAAAAGGTGTCTTCGCTATGCCAATCTGTAAGCATATTTTTTTTTAAAGCTGGAGGCCAAGTGAGATGAGTATCATCTCCTGTCTTCCAACTGGTTATTTCAATATTTTATTAGGAGTACTTGGCCATGACTTCAAAACAAACCAAAGACCAGAATCGGGCTCATGTTGGAAGGCGGGTCTTTCCTTCCAAACTTCAGAAACATTTATCTAAGCAAAGGTGATAAACAAATTACTATTAGTTTTAGTGTCCCGCCATTTCTGCATGCAAAAGATGCCTATATAGGTACAGCACACGAAAAGTTATAAGAGACTTTGTAGTGCAGAGGTGCATATATGTACTCTTTTTTTTTATTGTTGATGAGTGATGATGGAAATTGTAATGATTACTATTTTGTAGTAGGCCTTGTACATGAAGCATTCCCTCACATGCACACAGATGTTAAAGCAAGCTTTAAGCCCTCTCTAAATTCCATCGTGGCTTGCTTTCGTTACAACTCAAAAGGGAGCACAATAAGACGTCCCTGCCTTAATGTACTCTTTTCTTTCATTGCAGCCACGAAGCACCTTGCCCAGCAAAGAATTTTATAATGCTTTCTTTGACTGTTCTAGACACTCTCAGTAGATAGGCCCCAGTCTTGCTTAGCAACTAGATTATGCAGGGTGCTGCAGAACAGGTTCAGCTAGACTTGTTATCCTCCCCTCTTTCCTCAGTAGGGACCGTGCCCCTTGTGCTTCAAGTGCTCTCAGTGCTCCTACTCCTACTGATTTATTATTTACGTTCCCTTTGAGCCTTAAATTGATATTCTTTTAAAAGAAAAGCAGACAATAACAGCAGCAGCCTCCCCCGCCCCTCCACACTCTATCTCTCTCCATTGGAATATTTTAGGTTCCTCCTGATGGCTAAAATAATTTTGAATGCAATAGTCTGCATTTTTATGGTGTCCATCTGTAACCTGATACATCATCAGGGTGTCTACCAACCTGAAATTCTCAGGGAAATCGTCAAAAAGTTGGCTTCATCAGGGAAATGACCACTGATAGTGGAACGGCGATACGAAACAAAGCTTGATGGTTGCACATGGGCACGACTATGCTGAATAATGATTCCGAATTATGATCCTTTGACCCAGAAGTGGTCAGGAAGTTTTTATCAAAATAGTCAAGGGAAATTCTAGAAAAGTCGAGGAATTTGAAATCAGTAATTTGGTAGACACCCTGATGCACTAGTTCCACCATGCGAAATGCTTCAGAATCAAGTGAGAATTGGGGAAAGCGAAATATAGAAAGGCAGCAATGGGCGTCTGCCTCACGTACCTTCACCCTGTTGCATGGACTTTCCATCTATGACACTGCGGGCACTTAACATGTCCTCGACAATTTTACTTTGCTCACTTACAACTTCGTCTGACTTCCAGAACTTATTTCTTATCATTGGCTTCTTTTTCCCCAGGACCCACCCAGTAAAGACTTTCGAGAACCCGGCGTTACTTTTCACTGGAAAGCACCCATGGACATCTGGTAGCATGTGCGTTGTCTGCGAGGACCTATGAATCGACATTCTGGACTTTTCAGCAAGAATCTCTCGGGTATTAGCCATGTACTGAGCATAGAAAGGTCAGTATGTGGGGGGAATCGACGAAGCAGACTTTTTGTGTTTGAGCACCCTCATGGGTAAAAAAAATACAAAGATTTCGGTAAGAGCTGTGAAAGTTGTGACAGCACTTGGAGCACATCCCTAGAACAGGAAAAAAGAATTACCAATATTGGTTACTCTTTTAATGTTTTCCATATGTATTTGGTGAATATTCCAGCTATAATACAAAGGTTTGTGTATTCCATTGTGTATCTAAACTTCTGTTAGATTTTTTTGTGCATCTGTTGATATGAGGATTCAAATTATAGAAGAAGAAACTGCAAAAAGAAAAACAAAGCTTTGAAAAAACAGCAAGTAGGCAAATAAAGCTTTTAGGAAACTTGTTATAATTTTTTTTAATTCTAATTTAATCCTCAACATTAAGCAGGCAAAGCAAGCCTTCACAAAACTTGTCATTGTAAAAATCGTAAGGGTGCAGGCGAGCTGGTGAATATTAACCATGTTGAAATAACCTGAGACTGGGGTAGAGAAGAAGCATCAAAGCGTAGAAGGGACAGAAAATAGACAGGACGACGTCTCAAACTCAGCTAACTTCATTTATTTTGTCCACCTCCTTATATAGTCCCAAACTCAAGGTCATCTCCACCAACACAAAAGGATGAAGTCTAAACAGTTCAAGCGCCACAGCCTTCGGCGCTTGAACTGTTTAGACTTCATCCTTTTGTGTTGGTGGAGATGACCTTGAGTTTGGGACTATATAAGGAGGTTGACAAAATAAATGAAGTTAGCCGAGTTTGAGACGTCGTCCTGTCTATTTTCTGTCCCTTCTACGCTTTGATGCTTCTTCTCTACCCCAGTCTCAGGTTATTTCAACATGGTTGTCATTGTAATTTATTTTCGTTCTTGTCTAATAGTTATACCAGTTTTGTGTATTAGTATTATTTCTTATGATGTTATTTGTTTAGTGTTTGTGATAAAAACCCTGTGATAAGCCGAAGCAGGCTTTTGAACCAATATGTATCACATTAATTTCTAATAAAGTAATTGTTTTAAATACTTGTGGCTTGTTTTGCAGTGCCTGCATGGTAGGACTCATGAAGTTACATTTCCACAAATGGCAGTGATATGAGCTGAGAGAAAACAGCTATCTTTATTGTTAAATTTGAAGATTCCTGCAATTTATTGCCACCCACCTGCCCACTCAAAGCAGGCATAAAGCAACAGAACATGCTCGTTCACACCAGCTCTTGCCAATAGTATAGACATGTGACAAAAAAGATATACAACCTATTGTAAAAGATAAGTATAACCAAACTAATAGAAAGTTAAGCTGCCGATTAAAAAAAAAACTTTTACTTTTTTTTTGTTGTGTGCAAATTCCAATGTAACAAAACAATGCTGTCCTGAAAGCTTCTGTTGTGTTTCATGATAAATTTTAGAGCAGCATTCAGTTCAGCATCGTTAAGACCATCATCATTCATTTTTCCATGTTTCATTACAGGAAATTGTAAGATATCAGTTCTGCATTTCGACGTTTACACTTGCAGACAATTGATGTTACCGCTTCTTTTAGGTGGAATCGAAGTTTCCATTTCAACTTTTATATTTTCACACAGTTGATGTTACTACCCTTGTTTTAGAGTAATTCAAGTTAAACCTCGCAGGTGGCAAGAAGTCTCCTAGCGATCACAATGCCTCCCTTTGTTCAACAAACTGATACGTGACTAGGGCTGCTATACTCCAGACAAAGTGAGAGTCAGCACTGACTATCTTTCAAAGAGTCGCTCATACACTCCCATGACCCTTTTGCGATAGGAGTCGGGGGACTCTTCATAAAAGGAGGGCCCTCACAACTCTTGTTACAGAGTCACGGGGATTACCAGGAAGGAGTCGTGTGACTCTTTTTCTCCGTTGGATAAGAGTCGTTAAAGAGTCGCAGTTGACTACGTCACCTGGAGTCGCCCATACACTACCATGACTCTAGTGTGATGAGAGTCGCAGGACTCTTCTTTAAATAAGAGTCAAGTGACTCTACAAACTAGTCGTGGAGGAGTCAAATCTGTAGCGCACAAAGGAGTCGTGGCAACTCTCTTTAAAAAAAGAGTCGAGCGACTCTACAAACTGGAGTCGATTCTGCGGCGCGCCAATACCCCCCAACGAGGGTCATAGTGACTCTTTTTTGTTTAAGAGTGTACAGCGGAGCTGTTAAGGGCTAGGTTCCCCAGGATCATGTCCGGCACCAAACAAATGTCGACACCCGTGGCCGGCACAACACTCTGGTTGCCGCCGTCTCTCATAGACGGCGGCAACATTTCTTCGGTGGAAGAAGAGCGAGAACGGAACGAGCGGCGATGTGCGCAGCAGCGCGAATGGTTTCGCTATCACCGCGAGGCCGCTATCACCTAAAGTTACACTGCGTCGAGCGCTTCAGATTTCCTTGCAAAAGAAGAGCAGATCGCTCGCCTGGAAAGCCACCGCCGAGAACAGAAGCTACAGCTCGCTGCTCTTCATTCTTCACCAGAGTGGAAAGGCTGAAAAAATTTTCTGGCCCGTTCCTGTTGGCGCGTTGTTGTGCGATGGTCGCACTCGCTGGTGGCCCTGTGCGAAATATTGTTTCAATGTTTTGATCTCGGCTTGTGTCTTGGTAGATTTCTGGTTTTGGGGGAATCGCCCCTCCCTGTTTGGCATTCTCGCTGTGACGTATCTTTTTTTTTTTTCATTTTCGATATAGGGTACACGTTCGGTTCCTTGGAGTAAATGCCGATGCTGGTGGTGTTTGCGGCCGTCAGATTTGTTGTTGGGAAACATCTTGCACTGGAGGAAATGGTTCCGCATCCTTGAAAACAAATTTACTGGCTGTTGTGTAGTCTTCTTTGCTGGCTTGACGCAGGCGACGGAATTCAAGCTCACTTTTTCATTTGGCGCTCTGATGGGATGAGGCTTTGTGATCTTTGCTGCAGTTGCAGCACCGTGTAGTAGCGTGGTCGTTGCACAGGGAGGGCCGTCTAGTGTGACCCTGAGAATCGTGAGCATGTCGCCGCATGTTCACAAGTAAATGCAACGTGTTCGAAGCGAGCATATCCGTGATGCTGGACTGGTTCTTCAACAAATAGTTCTACTCTCTACCGCACCAGCCCCAAAAATATGTACTCCGGAAGCTTAGGCGAGGCAAATGTGATAGCGACAAATGTGGGCCTGCCCAGTCGACACGCAGCTATCACTGGAATGTTGTTAGCTCGCAGTTCTGCTTGTACGTCTACTGAGTCGACGTATATGGTTCTGCCCACGCCCTTAACCACACCCGTTGGTTGTGCTAAGAAGCGTGGTTCAAATGCCCTGACTGGAATTCCAAAAGGACGTGATCTTCAGCAGCAAATTTGAGGCTTCCATATTACGGTTTTCCACAGATATTAAATTAAGGTAGAAGTTAGGTTAGATCTGAACGATTAGAGTAGCTCAGTGAGTTATAGTTGGTTCAGTTTCGTAATCACCTTTGCTTGGTTCAAAGGCATGAAAATGACGGTCAAAAGAGATGGCCTGATGGCAATGAATATAACGGTACTGTTACCTGAGGATGCAGTTTGCTTACCACGACGTCGTTTCTTGCCTTCTTTGGCAGTTTCAGAACGAAGCCTTCGTCGTCAGTTGTCGTCATGCTGTCAACGTTGCTGAATTGAGGAGGGCGCTGTCCTGGAGTCAAAGAGTCTATGATCATCTTGTTTTCGGTATAGCTAGTGAACTGTCCATTATCGTTCACGTACTCGGACTTGAAAGATATGGAAGGTAAGTGCATGCCATTTTGAATGGCCGTGTATGGCGATGCCGTGATGGTCTCATATGGCAGTCGTTGTTGCGGAGGCGGTTGGTGTAATATATTTAGACTTTATGTACATTATTTACATAGCAAGCGTAGCGGTCCATAGCCGACCTGGCTGGGCTGGATCCACGAGAGTCTGTCCCAGAGCCCGAGCGCGAGCGCGTGCTCCTGTCCCCTTTCGTGGCAGTCTTCACTGTTGCCAGCACATAACATCCCTCCCCCCTAGGTCACGTATTCCTTATGGTAGTTAGGACGTCGACGTTGTCGCTGGGGACGACTCGACCGTTCTTGCACGGGCACTGAAGTGGGCAACACTGCTTGGCGCCTTGGCTCTGAAGCAGGTGGAAGTTGTGAAGAGGGTGTTGCCTCTGGTGTTTCCTCGGAAGTGGTTGGCTCCGCGGAAAAGTCCGCGTTACTCGTTGAGAGCGGACGCTCTACCACTGGCTCATCCATAAATCGTGGCTCGCATGACAAGGGACGCTGCTGTTGTGGCAGATCTGTTGCGGGCTCCTCTTCCAGATACGTGCTCCACTCCCGACTTCGGATTTGGTCTACATGTCGCTTCCAAAAGCGCCCGTCGATGGTGCGAACCTTGTACGACACCGGGCCAGTGATCTCAGTGACGACACCGGGTAGCCACTTGGGGCCTGTTAGATAGTTGCGGATGAAGACGGTGTCTTGCGGTTCAAATTCGCGCACACCTTGTCTTCCCCGCAGCGCTTGTTTTTCTTGCTTGTCTACCATCTCTGTCTGTAGGTCTGGGTGAAGCCGGTCCAGCGCTGTATGGAGTCTTCGACCCAACAACAATTCTGCAGGACTCTTTCCGGTCGTAGAGTGCGACAGAATGTGTTGGCTCAAAAGGAAACGTGCCAGCTTGGTGGCCATGTCACCTCTTTCCATGCGCCTAAGGACCTGTTTAGTCTCTTGAATCATACGCTCTACTTGACCGTTAGATGATGGATGGTACGGCGCCACCTTGACGTGCCGGATTTGGTTCCTCAGCGTGAAGTATTCAAATTCTTGCGAGACGAACGCCGTTCCATTGTCGGAGACTATCGTGTCCGGAACACCATGTGTTGCAAACAACGCTCGAAGCTTTTGACAAACTGTTGCTGAAGTCATGGATGCCATCTGGATGACTTCCAGCCATTTCGAGTGTGCGTCCACCACCAAAAGGAAAAAGTTTTCCTTGGAATGGCCCTGCAAAATCTATATGAATCCGGGACCAAGGATTTCTGGCAAAGTCCCGCGGATGCAGCCTTGCGCGTGCAGGTTCCGGCCTAGTCTCCTGGCAGGGTAGGCAGGTTCGGACCTTCCTTTCGATATCTTGATCGATGCCTGACCACCAAACTGTGCTTCTAGCCAGCGCCTTCATGCGGACGATCCCGCAATGCATGGTGTGCAACAACCCCAATACCTGGTCTCTGGCTTGCTCCGGAATGATAACTCTACTCCCCCAGAGTAGACAACCTCGATACTCTGACAACTCATGCTGCCGTCGAACGAAGGGCTTGAACTGGTCCGGCAGTTTCTTTTGAGGCCATCCGACTACCGTCCAAAGTAGAACTCTGGCCAAGGTTGGGTCATTGCGGGTGCATCGTGCAATCTTTTGGGCATCCCAAGGAATCTCCGGCGCAGTCTCCAGCATCCGGACTTCAAAAAGTTTCTGGTCAGGTGGGCTGTCCTTCTCAGTTAGAGGGAGGCGACTCAGTGCATCTGCGTTCCTGAGCTAGTGAGCAGGCCTGTACTCCAGCTCGTAGTCGTAAGCAGATAGCATTAACGACCAACGCAACATCCTCGGTGACAGGACCTGAGGAATTGGTTTTGTGTGATGCAAGAGTCCCAGTAGAGGTTTGTGACCTGTCACAATCCAAAAATACCGGCCATAGACGTACTTGTGGAACTTCCTTATTCAGAAACCTATTGCCAAGGCTTCACAGTCTGTCTGTGCGTAGTTCCGTTCGGCAGGTGTCATTGTTCGAGATCCATATGCTACCGGAACCTCTCGGCCTTCGCTGTCGACGTGGCTCAGCACCACCCCAAGTCCATACGGAGGGGCATCACAGGCCATAACTAGTGGCTCGTGGACACTGTAGTGGCCAAGGACGTCCGAAGACTACAGTAACTTCTTGGCCCGCTCGAAGGCTTCTGCTTCCCGCATTGTCCATTTCCACTTACGGCCGTCATCCAGCAGCCTGTGCAAGGGCTCCAAAATGTGTGACACTCCCCGCAGGAACCTGTTGTAGAAGTTAAGTGCTCCTAGGAACGCTTGCAACTCCTTCATACACTTCGGCTCGGGTGCTTCATGGATAGCCTTGACTTTGTCATCCGTCAGCTGCATTCCTGCCTTGCTGACTTATAACCCAGGAATACGACTTCATCCGCTCCAAAAGTACACTTGTCACGTTTCAGCCGGACACCGTCGTCTTTAATTCGTTGAAGCACTGCTTGCAGACGGGTGATGTGCTCGGCTTCATCTTTACCGCCTACGAGGATGTCATCTGGAAACACTTGCACCCCTTCCAGTCCTTGCAGCAGCTGTTCCGTATCTCTGAAAAATAGCGACGGCAACAGCTACTCCGAACGGCAGGCCTGTGACCCGGCAAAGTCCACGGTGTGTGGTGATAGTGAGAAGGTCAGCTGTCTCACTATCGACGGTCACTTGCAGGTACGCTTGGTCTAAATCAAGCTTAGAAAACTTGGCACAGCCTGCCAGTTTCGCAAAATTTTCCTCCGTTGTGGGCAGGGGGTAGCTTTCCCAACGAACGACGGGGTTCACAGTACTCTTGTAGTCACCACAAATTCGGACTCTGCCATCCTTCTTGATCACAGGTACTATTGGAGTGGCCCAACGAGAATGTCGTACGGGTTCCAAAATGCCTTGATTGATGAGCTTGTCCAAGGCTTCATCCACTCTTGGTAGTAAGGCAAAGGGAACTGGACGCGGTTTGAAGAATTTGGGCTGAGCGGTCGGTTCCACTTCGACTCGGACTGGTGGTCCTTTGCTTTTTCCCGGACCCGATTGAAAGACTTCGGCGTGACTTTGCAGCACTGCTGCTGTGGACGGACTCTGGCTCTTCGATTCTCCTTGCAGTTGATTGACTTTTAACTCAATCCCGAGAGCCCTAAACCAGTTTCGGCCCAGCAAGTCTACGCCTGCTCCCTTGATCACGACAAGACGCAGTCGCTCTTGGCGCCCTTTGTAGGCGACCTGGACCATCACAGAGCCTAGCACCTTCAATTCCTGCTGGTTGTACGTGCGAAGACGCAGTTCACATGGGCGTAGCTTGTGCTTGGACAACCGCAGCTGGCGCATAGTTCTCTCGTTGATCACGGAACACACGGCTTCCGAGTCGACTTCCATCTCGAGAGGGTTTCCATTAACCTCGACGACGACCCGGACAGCAGGCTCCTCGGCAGTTACTTGGAAAATGCCCTCCGCCGTCTCACCGTCGCGCCGCCGACCGCCTTGGCATGTGCGTTTGTTGCTTGTCGGCGTAGATGTCGGTGACGACTGCTTCGCCTTTCGTCGACAAACCTTCACGACGTGACCTCGCTGCTTGCAGAAATGACGCTGGGCGTGTCGAAAACGACACTCGTCTGGGGTGTGTGTCCCTCCACAGCGAAAACACTTGCTTTCTTTTAGCTGTGACTTCGGCGCAGCTGCTTCTCTTAATGCTGAGGAGTTCACCTTAGTGTTCGGAGTCCTGTGCTTCCCGACCCGGCACACATCGCTTCTCTCGGCGGGCGCCATTTCCCGAATCTTCTCCGTCTGACGGTGGGCGTACTCTGCTGCAATCGCCTTCTCCTTGGCTACCGAAAAGGTAAATTCGGGCTCGGACAGACGCCGTCGCTGAAGGGACTGTTCCCGGAGGCCGCAGACAAATTTGACTCGTAGCATGTCATCCAACGTCGACCCGAAATCGCAGTGTTCCGACAACCGACGAAGCTCATGATGTAGTCGGCGATACTCTCCCCTTGACGCTGGTCGCGTTTTCCAAACTGGAAACGCTGGACGATGACAGACGGTTTTGGGTTGAAGTGGGCCGCCAGTCCGGAGACGATGTCGTCGTAGCTCGTCTCGGAGGGTAAAGCCGGTGAGCAGAGCGAACGGATAATCGCGTACGTTGCCGCCCCGCAGACCGTGCAAAGGATTGCGCGCTTCTTCTCGGCTGACTTTACCTCGTTTGCGATAAAGTAGAATTCGAGGCGTTCGCGGTAAAGTGGCCATGCTGCACCGTTGCTCGATTCGAACTGACCGATGCAGCCAAATGCCGGCGCCCCTGGTGCCGTCACTTCCGCCATGGCACCGTGAACAGCGCGCTGGTAGGTTCTCCACCTCGTCGCCAGTGTTGTGTATTTAGACTTTATGTACATTATTTACATAGCAAGCGTAGCGGTCCATAGCCGACCTGGCTGGGCTGGATCCACGAGAGTCTATTCCAGAGCCCGAGCGCGAGCGCGTGCTCGTGTCCCGCTTCGTGGCAGTCTTCACTGTTGCCAGCACATAACAGTTGGTCTCCATTCCCGGTGGACATGGCGCAGTTGAACTTGAAGTACGAGAACTTCCAGTACGGCGGCTCACATTCCTAAGTAGTTATTTTACCAAAAACCAAAATGACACTTGCAGGGCTCTGCCGAACCGAGAACACTTCGTCGTCATTTTCAGCCTGCTCCCATGAGGGGGCAAGCACGTGAAGCTGGCGCGTGAACATAGCCATGGCAAGTTTGAAATTGCACGGGCCTATTCGCACAAGCAGAAACTTGGCGGCGGTCAGTGGTCTTGCTTGCAATAGTTGATAGACACTAACGTCAGAGCCGTATATAGACAGAATTTTGACCATTCATTGGGAAGTATAGGAGGCCAATGAGAAGGCGCAATTGGCCGAAAGCGGGCTGGGCGTGCTCCAGTGTGTCTTTACAAATTCGAATGTGGCCAGCCAGAAGCCGCGAACAACGCCCTGGCGGGGGTCGCCAGAAACAAAATTAATAAGTGCGTCGGAGTAATTATCCGTGCCTGAAAATATCTGCACGTGATTTTTCGATCACGGTCATGCAAAATGAAGTTCTAGCAGAACGATCGACGTAATCCTTGGGTATAGGTGGCCGGATTCCAATTTCGAACGCGGTAGCGCGCGCACGTGGAATGGAACGCTCCGCTGGGAGTCCGATGACGGCGGCTCTGAGCCGCGGTGATGCCGTGCGCGGCGATGTTCCACATGGTTACGCAGTGATACTGCCTACCCTGCCGACATGAGGAGCCATGAAATGCAGCCTTGTGTTGCATGCTGATAGCCGGGGGCGGCCGTACCGAGCTGAAGACTTCGTAGGGCCTCTGAACCAGGTCTGGCTAATGAAGCTACACACTACCTCCGCCAAAGAGAAGCTTCTGCGAGAGGGGACCATGCTGGTGAAGGGACGACTGTGCCTGGTAATTGATCCAGAACAACAAGAGCTGAAGGTAAAAGTCCACTGGGTGGCATTCGACGTTTCCGTAGAAGCCCTTCGACGGGCCTTCGAGCCATACGGGGGGGTCGAGGGTGTCACCCGCGAGAAGTGGAGAATCGAGGGCCTGGCAGACGTGGATTCCACTACTGTCATCCTGCGCATTGTGCTCCGTGAAGACTTAACCCCGGACTTCCTGCCGCATCAGCTGCGCCTTTACGGAGGCACGCTGCTGGTTGTTGTTTCAGGGCGCGCACCGGTGTGCCTCCGCTGTCGACGCACGGGACAGTGGACACATACGGCGCGACTGTAGAGTGCCGAGGTGCGAGGAGTGTCGAGCCTTTGGGCATGAAGCGTCGGATTGCGTACGGTCGTACGCTCGAGCTGCTGCCAGCAAGACTATTGACAGCCAGGACAGAAACCTCGTAATGGATCAGGAAGAGGCCGAGGCGGCGGCGACTCCAACCGCGAGGATTTCTTCGCAAGACCCTCAGGCGTCCGGTGAGCAGCAACGCGCGCCGTTAGCGATGCAAGAAAGCCAGGTCTCCGTCGTGGCATTGACGGCAGAAAGCACTGTTGGTGAAATTGAGCCTAATGCAAAGACCGCCAGTGAGACGACACCGACTGCAAAGGACGCGACTGACGCACTGGACGCCGGAGATGAAACAGCAATGGACTTCGCGGCTGAGGTGGTCAAGCGGCGGCTCAGCGACCCGGAGGAGGGAACCGACCAGTCGCTCCAGCAGACTGAGAGTCCCTGGTTGGTAGTGACGAGCAAGAGGGGACGACGCCGTGACCGCAGCCGTTCTTTGTCTCTTCCCAGGTAGAGCGAGAACGGCCACTTCCGGTTAAAAGATGGTTGGACGAAAAGTGCCCATTTTTTCCCTGGACTGCGAACTGTATCTTGCGCTAAAGGCGGTATGCTGATGTAGATGCTTGACCAGTGTGTCACTATTTTACTCAGGACACTATTTAGATTAGAGAAGTGTATAAGGTTTTGGGAGATGGGCCTGATTCAGCTTGCCCTCTTTTTATAAGTGTTTCTGAAAGTGTATTTTTTTGTGAATGAATAACGCCTGGCCATGAAGAAAAAAAAACGGATCAGTGGCCGAGCGGTCCAGCGCACACTAAAGTCCCTTGATAAAATTCACGCTTTCAAGTACCGCCAACCATTGTTGTAGAAACGCGCGACACACGTGCCACTAGCGGGTGCTCCGCCGCCATTCGCTTCCAAGACCCGTTCATTTGAGTGCTGCGCCGCCATTTGCTTCCAAGGGCCGCTCAAGACACGAGCCTCGTGCACTGGCGCATTTGACGCTACTTGCAAGACAAACACAAACACATCGAGGGGCTTTAGCGCACACCAGCTCGGAGCACGTGGAGCGAAAGCTCGCACTGCAGAACCCAGGGATCCAGGTTTCAATTCCCTGTCCGTTTCGATCTGGATGAGCAGCGTACTGGCGTGCGGTCGTTTATCACTACTGCGTGGTACACCTTAAAGACCCCAGGCTAGCGGTTGTACCGCACTGGCTAAATTGCTCATCTACAGCGAGTAACTCGTCGAAACTTTGAAATGGCTGACCAACTACACGCTGTATAAATATCCACACCCCAATTATTATTTATTCGACGTAACCCGGACACCGGGCGCCGAGGGCCGGGAATCTGCCGCCCGAGAGGTCAGACTCCGTCCGAGCAAAACAGAGTTTGATTGACACATTCGTTCCTTACATCTTTTTTGCATGATCATAATCGAAACATCACGTGCACCATATTTTCAAACATGAAGAGTTTCTACATTTAGCGCTTACGCCCCTATAAAAAGTGTTAATTGCTACCACCGATAGGGTATCATTTTTGGCTTCTGGTTGGCTGAGGGGCATGTCATGCCCTCCTTCTGCGTCTGGTGCACGCCCTGGCTCTGCCCTACACTCCCAACAAAAGGATAGTCGTAGGGTAGTCAGAAGCCGTCACAGGTATCGCTACCCCCCCCTTAGTTATACTAACGACCCCATGGGTAGAACTGTGCGCCGGTCAGAAAGCGCCGGCGGCGGCGTGCCGGTGTTTGCACCTCTGGTGGCGGCGTGTAAACGGCGCGGGGGCCGACGGATCGGTGGCGGCGCGGCGCGGAAAGGGGGAGGGGGGTAAATTAGGAATTGAGGGGGAGAAAGGATTCGTTTGAATTTAGACAACAAAATGCAAAAGCCGTTGAAGGGGTCACGCTTATTTTTATATCACCTCCGCTGTGAAGAGTTCGTCCGTTGGAAGAATGGTACACCGGCGCCTCGTTCGTTCTCTTTATTTCTACATTTATATTGACATATTTACAAGAGTAAAAATGGAAGAGAAAAGCGTACAGACACATCAATATATTTATTTATTTATGCATAGTATAGCAGGTCAGACACACAGAAGCAAAAGAAGAAGAAAAAAAAAGAAAACGCCAACATTACGCATACATGAACTACAGCTTACAAGCATAAACAAATATAAATATCGCCATACCTTAAAACAAGCATAACATTGTAGTATCACGAATGCACACCGCCATGCCATGGCAGATACAACAGCATGCACTGTGCACATACATTCAAAAAGCGGCATCATAAAAACACATTCAGCGATGCAGGATTCATCATAAAGTATCCACCAGTAAAACATCTTTCAACATAGAAAAATGCATAGGGGCGGGAAGACATCTTACGAGGCACAACCTGTAGACAACATGGATAATTATAGAATAAATACAGTACTTAAACCGATCACCCTGATAAAAACGCGACAGCAATCATGTGAAGAAAATAGCATAATGCGTACCCCTAGATTATTAGCAATGAAGTCACCAACTGTAGCCACGATCTCTAACGACTGGCCCATACCTCCTGTTTGGCGCAAAACTGCTAGTTGCTGATCTTCCTTTGTTTACCGTCTTTCACGAAGACAAGGTCGCCGAAGTGTTTCAAGACATTACTTGTCCTGTCGCCTTTCCGATTGGTTGATATCCTGAATAAGCTATTACACATCGCTGTCCAACATTGGGTCTCCCGAATAACAAATTTGTCAGTAAGTGGTGCAACGCGGTTATTTATGACAATCAGCACCGCTGAGGGGAATTAAACACGAGGAAGATACATAGAAAGGGGCGGACGGACAACAATGAGGAAGAGAGTAAAGGTTCTTGGTTCTTCGTCGGATGGGCGGGATATGACGATGGTCCCCGGCGCGCCCAGCTCATGCAGGAATTCCGCGTCCCTCGCCCGACACGGGCTTTTGTAGGAAAGCTCCTTCTTTCCCTCCTGCCAGGACCCACCAATAGTTTTAAAACCGAACGAAATCACATGGTACACACCTGTCCAATAATCGTCCGACAGTGTATACAACGCCCCGTCAGTTCTCCAACTGCCAGAACCAAATTCCTTGTAGAATCGTCCCGTGCATTGCTTACCGCCTGGCTGGCGCCTGAGTACGCCTCAGACTGCCCGGATCGGATAGCGCGCGCTCCGGACATCCGAGACGACGGCGCCGCAAGCGAAAGCAAATAATGAAATAACACACAACCGCCGGCGCAACAGCCGTTCAGTACTAACGAAGACGAATCGTATACAATGCTTATCTTTAATCGACAGCAGTTGCCGACGCTTTCCCAGACGTTTCCCCCCAGCGAAGCACAGTGTTTCGCGCATTGTTTCGAAGGCGCCCGGGCATTTTCTGGACAGAAACGCCGCCGCCAAGGAAAGGCAAGAGTTGGCGAGCGCCTCTCCTAAATTTTATTTTCCCCAGACATAAGCTAGCCGGGAGACCATAAATCACGCAACATTGAGTCATTTTTGCGTGACTGGGGCAGCAATATACTGGACTTGTGCTTAAGTCATGAACCTTTTCTTTTTTGCAACGTTACCTACTTAACAGGAATTAGCGACCATCTTGTCATTGACCATAACTCTCGCTCTCTCTCTCTGCTCCTCGGAAATCACATTATTGCAAATACATTCGTGACTACGCGAGGGCCTACTACGTGTCTATCAACTCATGCCTCGAAGACTTTTACCAATCATTCTCTGTCAATCTCGAGGAAAGAACCGTCGATGAAAATTGGACGCTCTATAAAAATAAGCTAACCCACTTAGTTGAGCGCTTCATTCCACTGACCCACATCATATCTGATAACTGTCACCCATGGTATAACAAAACAGTGCATAGTCATGCTAACAAGAAAAAAACGACTTTATAAACGAACAAAATCTGTCAACAACTCAGCCTCGTGGGATAGGCATATCATGCGTGTGCTAGAACATACAAAACCGCCATTAGTGATGCTAAAACCAAGTTCTATACTCACGACCGCCCCAACATTTTAAGAAATAAAACCAAAAAGGTCTGGAAAGTGGTCAACCCAGCTCTGTTTCTTCCTTTGCAGTTCATAAACGACAGCGGCATCCCACTTTCAGATGAAGATAGCGCTATTTACCTTAACAGTTTCTTCACATCAATTTTTACTAAAGACGACTTGCTAAATGTTCCCCACTCACACCCATTACCTCACCTTCAGATGAATCCTATCATAATTGGCCACGCAGGAGTATTGAAAGCAATAGACAACCTAAGGGTCTCATCGAGCTCTGGAGACGACCAAAAGGTATTAATAAACACTAAACACATTTCCTCTGTGACATATTCTCACAATCGCTCAGGCTTTCCATAGTTCCACGTGACTGGAAAATAGCTAACGTAATACCTGTTCACAAAAGTGGTGATCGCCAACTCATAAGTAATTACCGTCCCATCTCTCTCCCCAGTGTTCCATCGAAGGTCATGGAGCATATATTTTACACAAATATAATAAACTTTCTTGGCTCTCGTAACCATCTTTTTGAACATGAGCACGGATTCCGTAACTCTTACTCGTGCAAAACCCAGGTAACCGCCTTTCTTACTAATATTTATTCAAGCTTCGATTCGAATATTCAGACCGACGCCATTTTCCTTGACTTCCCCAAAGCATTCGACAAAGTTCCACACCAACGTCTTTTAACAAAGCTTAACGATATTAATATTCACCCCCCTGTTGTGAAATAAATCTCTGAATTCCTAATTAACCGTAAGCAATATTCTCCCGTTAACAACGTAAAATCTCCCACCGCCACCGTAACGTCGGGTGTCCTCCAGGGAACCGTACCTGGCCCCCTTCTGTTCCTAACCTATTAGTGATCTCCACCTTAATATAGCTTTTTTTTTGCGCCTGTTCGCCGATGATTGTGTCATTTACCGTCCCATTCTTTCATACCATGAACATCATGCTCTCCAGGAAGACCTTGAGTCTGTAATTCATTGGTATGAAACATGGCAGATGACGTTGAACTTTAATAAATGTAAATCCCTATCATTTTCACGCAGTTCGCGTGCCTCACCATTTCGTATTGCTTCAGTAATACTCGAGCAATAGCATGCTTATGTTATAAATACCTGGGTGTTCATCTCACCTCTGAACTATCATGGACTACTCACATAACTTCTGTTATTTCTGATACTAACCTTTTTCTCGGATATTTGCGCCGTAACCCCAAACTTGCTACACCCTCCGTAACACGACGAGCGTATACTACTCTTATAAGATCGAAGTTAGAATATGCCTCATCTATATATGGTCCCCATGGCAATCCTACTTCCCAAATAATCTAGAATCCGTCCAAAACAAAGCCCTTCGTTTTATTTATAACAACTACTCACCATATACCAGCATATCAGGATTACGCCAATCAGCTAACGTTTATTCACTTTCCCTCCGCCGCCGAGTACCACGCCTTTCTCTCCCCATACATTTTTTTTATCACAACAACCACCTCAAAGAATCACTGCTATCACCACCCCATCGTATTTTCCAGCGTCTAGATCACCTACGTTTCTCACCAGACTTCCACACTACCATTGGCTATCGAGGATTGGACTTCACTACCTCACAGCTTCGTTTCTATATATGATACTACTAAATTTGTTGAAGCCATTACCCTCTTTTTATCTGACCTACCTAACTAGGTTACAGGGTTATAATTGTGTTTACTGTTCTATTTTTGTTTGTTCCATTGCCACCTTTTTGTATAATGCCCCACGGGCCCTCAAGGAAAATAAATGATGATTGATGATTAGATTGAAGATAATACCTAATCTCCTCACCCTTGTGCGTTGGCGGATGGCCAACATTTCGGGACATTTTATGTTTTCCCGAGCAATAAAAAGTTATCACGAAAACTGTAAAACTTCAATTTGTATTCGGGCCACGAGTCCGTCCGCTATCTCCGGAAGAATCCAAATTTTTTATTGTGGTGAAAAGAAATTCAAGATATTGCAAAGGCGGTTTTTAAGACCGAATGCAAAGCATACGTCGGGCCAGGGAACAATAAGTATGTGTTCTCTAGAATCTAATTAGTAATAAATTATATCATACTATTGCCATCTATAATTGTCCCTGGAGTATAACGATTTAGACTACAGTAGGAAGAAAAACACGGCGGATATGGAACGACAAACAGTGCTTTCGTGGCCTCCGTCTTTTCGTTCTTTCTGTGGACTAGCTGAACCAAATTACCAACACGCTTTTCAGTTATATTAGTATAACGATAACTGCAGCTGCTCGACTCACATTTTTTTTTATTACTGCGGGCGCAATTGGTAAATGTCCCAGAATCTTGGCGATATATCCCACGAGGTTTGGCGCTTTTATTTTATTTAATATCTTTATTTATTGTTTATCTTAATTTGCTGTTCTCTGTCCCTTTCACGAAGTTGTGGAGTTTGAGGAGTCCTCGAGAAAGTCATATTTAAGTACTCTTATTTCATTATATTAATGTCATCCCCGTTGTCTCTGGTCTGGACCAAGCCAAATGCGGACGATTATTTTGTCTCTATAATCGTAGGCAGGGTTGGGCAGAAATACTCAAAAATGTATTTGGAAATACAAATACTGGGATACTTTAAAATAGAAGCTAAAATACTGATACTGAAATATAGCTGTAAAAGTGTATCGCGATACGTATCGGAAATACATTCTAAATAGTGGCAAAAAGTATTTGGAAATACAAATACAGGAATACATTTTAGGGAGGCCAAAAATACAAATACAGAAATACTGATACTGCAATACATTTTTCAAATTTATTTGAGACCAAATTAGATGAAGCTTGAAGTTGGAAGTGGAAGTTTTTGATCCTGAAATTACTTTCCCGTAGGCTTGGCACTTTGCCTTGAAGGTAGTGATTTCGGACGACAAGGTGTCTTCAGTGGGCTCAGAAAAACGTTCCACCAAGGACTGACCGTGGTCCCTTCCCTGACATCCTGTCTGTCTGACGAGGGATGCGAAAAGACTTCGACCTCTAAATAAATTCTCTGTCATCCTAAATCCCATCATCACGCCCCTGTCAAATAAGGACACCCCTATCAACATTTATCACATGACGTCACGGTGGAATAAACTAGTATTCTTTTTCTGTAGGTGTGGCCTTGAACATGGAACTTTAACACGCTGCTGTATGAAAGGACAATACATACTTTCGTTGTCGGTTACCTCGTTGAAGATCGTGCAGGATTTTCGAGAATGGTGGACCACCTGAAGCATCCTGGAACACATGTCTTATCTTCTGTTACGGTTGAAAAAACAATACGGTGGCATCCTTGTTGTGAAGATCCTTCCTTCTGACCCTCCGCCACCGACGCATGGATTGTAGTCATCAAGTTTCCCCTTGCATATTCCAAATAGAGACCTCGTGGATTGCGACCTGATATTGCCGGCAGAGGTGAGCTCTCCGAGAAACAGCGCGCTCGAGACGAGTCGCAGGTGTACGAAGTCTTGGTCGGCACAGCGAAGCCACGTCTGACCTCTTTCCTAGGTTTCGGATCACCAGAGCAGCGGGTCACTTTCACGTCGGCTGATGATGTACCCTTGAGCCGTGCAATATTATGGGCACAGCCGCAGACGCATTCGAATATCTGTTGAACTTCACTGCGCGAGTTATCCTACTATTTTAAGTCAACCACCGCCAGGCTCGGGCTGCAACGGACTGTGACTTAGCTTTGCCGAATGGGTGTACTGTGTACGCTAAGGCAAGAGAGACGGTCAGCAGCGGGCTCTGGATGCCCGCAAACAATGACTCAAGAAACCCTACCTAAGGACCTGCGGCGCAAGATGCTCTGACTCCACTCCTGGCACGCCACCTGGTTCGAGACCCCGACCGCACAACAGTTCTCAGAAGAGAAAAGAGCACGCATAGCAAAATAGTTTGGAGAATCGGAAGGAACCTTCGTCAGCATGGTACCTATACCCCAGCATCTCTTTGACCGTGGTGCCCTCAAAAGTAAAAAAAAAAAGTGTTCGGATTTTTTTTTCGGGGGGGGGGGGGGGGGAATATTTCTCAAGAAATGTAACGAAATACATTTCACCCTGATTGTATCGCGATACAAAGAAACATTCAAAAAGTATTTCGATACAGAAATACAGATACTGCTGAAAAAAATGTACCGCGATACAGAAATACAAATACGAAATGTATTCCTTAAATACTATCGCGATACATTTGTATCGCGATACTGCCCAACCCTGATCGTAGGTCACCTAAGGAATTGCTCTAATTCCATTAAAGTGATGTCATTGCTGATATCTATAGTCTTGCATAAGGCAAATGGAAATTATTTTGTTGCTATAATTTGTGGTTGTGGAACATTAGCGTCGCTCATCTTGAATGCACATTCACGCGTATTAACCTCGGAAGGAAAGAGAGTAGGATCGCCATACGATGATTCTAACTATTTTTCTACGGTTCTTCACGTGAAGACGAGTAAGGGTCTGTAATTTACGCGATTTAGAGGTGAGTGACACGTGATGAGGACAGGACGATAGATTTGTGTTACTCTTCTCTAAATTCAGTAACTTTACAAGCAAGTCTTTAATTTCCATTTGGAAATATCTTGTATTTTAAGTGAGTCAATTCGCGTGCACAAATCGTTCTGTAGAATTTCTTGTGGGCTATTGAAAGGGGTCATGGAACGATTTTAAAGTATTTGTTTCAACTTTGTCATTCTTTCCTCCTCAACTCACGAATTGCTCATAGTACAAGAATACTTAAAAGAAAAAGAAAGAATGAAAACTTACACAGTCGGAACAACATAAAAGGTGTCGAAAGAGGAAGACCATGGTTCCCAAAACTTGAGATAATGCTTATTGACGACGACGGCTCCGGCTGTACAACGTAAACGTCCACCAAGAGCAAGGTCAACAAAACTTATAACGGTTGGGGGGAAGTTTATATATATAATATAATAGCTTTATTTACCATGTATAAGCATGGTGGGGGCTGAGGAAAGAAGCTGTCCAAGCAGCTTGACTGGTCCTCAGCCCCCCTCAGGTACATACAGTGGCGAGAAAGACATTCAAAAGAACACAAGAAATTATATAATAATACAAGGTACTTTCATCATAACAATGAACAACAGAAAACTATCAGCAATACATGAAGAAAGAATAGCACTGGCCTATAAAAGAAATCGGGAAGTTGTACACAAGAAACTGAAAACTATCCAAAATATTCTAAGATGCTTCAACATAATATATATATATATATAGATATACATACATGTATACACATACATGCATACATACACACATATATATACATATATGCACATACATATGCACATACATACAAACACACAGACATATTATACACACGTACATACACACAGACATACACATGTGTGTTTTTATGCTTCGTACATTGCGCGAAGTTCACTGTATCTGCAAGTGTACAGATCAAGATGAACGTGGTGATAGTTGTTTAAAAGGGATGGTAAAAGATAACGGAGACATTCTTTTCCGGAGTTTAGTCGAGTTGTAGGGACTACCCAGCCCTCTTTGTGTCTTGTACAGTAACTGGAGGTTTTTATTTGCAGTTGGGAAAGATTGCGTATATTACTTATATTTCTCTGTGTTTCTAATTTATAGCGAGCACTCAAACGATATCTGTATAGGTTGTGTGCCCTGATAACGCGAGAACGACGAAAGAAAATTGAACTAGGTGTTCCATAAGGGGCGTTATAGATGTGGCGAACGTATTTCTTTTGTAATAACTGAATACACTCTAGGTTTGAAGACGTAGTTGTCCCCCACACTAGTTGACAATAGTTTAAGTGTGAGTAAAACAGTGAATTATAAAGAAGCAATTTAACTTGTGCGGGAAGGAGGTATCGAATGCGTCCAATTATGCCAGTAATTTGCGCTATTTTTGTTAGCAAGTAGTTTACATGAGCGTCCCATAGCATGTCGGCGGAAAATATCATACCGAGACACCTGAAGTTATCTACCTCTTCTATACGACGTGAATTAAGGAAGATATCCGGATGTGTAGGAACGGGCTTGTTTTTGGGTCTGAACATAACCGCCTTTGTTTTTCTTTCATTTACTTGCATAGCATTAGCTGCCGACCAGTTCTCGAGTGTTTTCATTGTATTATTACATCGATCTATAAGTTCATGAATGTCATGGCCAGAGAAAAATATGCTAGTGTCATGCGCATATACTATAAATTTGGCTGTGGGGCTAATATTTACAATATCGTTAAGATAAACGTTGAAGAGTAGTGGCCCTAATATGCTGCCCTGTGGCACACCACAAAGTACTGGTTGCGCCTTTGAGCGCATATTGTTAATCTGGACAACCTGTTTTCGATTAGATAAACAAGATTTTAGGAGCAATAAAACCTCAACAAAATTCGAAATATACCCGTCGTGTTCAGAAATAAGCTGAATATGACCCACAATATACGTTAATGACATTCGCACTTTTGTATTTGGAGACTGATAGCTGTATGACAAGCGCTCGGAGAGAACCCAGCGGAGAGCACGTCTCATCCGGCGCAATCGTGACGTAGTTTGTCTCGGGATGAGCAAAGCAGCGGCGAGGCTGACGTCGTCAGGATGCCCCATCCGTTCCAACCACCGAAACGGTCGAAGCACGCCAGCGATCGGGCCACCGCAACTAACCGCAAAACTGCTTTTGTGTGAATTTTGAGTGACGGGTTAATCTTCTAGAATCTTGTAGAAGAAGACATCTGGGACACACAACAAAAAGTTCCGATTAGTGGGGAGTTCCTCCCTCCCCTCTTCTCATGTGCTGGCCGTAGAGTTGTCGTGATAACGTCAGGTTCAAAGCATGTATACAGTTCTAGGCGAGATAATTGTCGTTACTACCTTTCAAGGTTCCAAGACGGGTATTAAAAACGAGGCTTTAGCGACATTCAGCAGGTGCTCTTTACTAATCATTTAGTATGTTTTAAAATTCATTTTCGTGTCTTTCGAGTCTTTTTAACAAAATATTGGTGTGTCCGACTCCGATGGGATACTGCTCCTTTCAACACGTAATGACCAAAAAATAAGCGCCGAAATTTCGTTATAGTATCCCTTTAAACAAATCGCCAGCTTGCCTACCCTTTCCTCGGGCTTCAAGGGTTGCCTTTACCGATCTCCCGACTACAAAATAGCAGCTAGTCGAGGTCACAAACGTGTAGTTCAGCCAGCCGCCAGTTCCTTTCCAAGATCGTGGCCTTCGCTTTGGCTGAGAAAGTGCGAGAAGGAAGAAAAAATGAAAGCCGTTTACAACTCCCTGTAACGCCGAATTAGAGCGCAGCTCTTGAGGAGGAGGAGGGAAGGGTACTGGGGGGGTGGGTCAAGTGACCTCGGGGGGGTCACGTGACCTGGGGCCACGTGACGATGCCGATAACGTCATCAGTGATGATGACGATGACGATGCGGGTGCCGGTGACGTCATCAGTGACGTCATCAGTGGCTATGACGTCAACGGGGGTCACGTGACCTCGGGGGGTATCCCCAGGTCACGTGACCCCGGGGGGGGGAGTCACGTGACCTGGGTAACCATCGTGACCCTCGTGAGGGTAACCCTAGTAACCCTCGTGAGGGTAACTCTCGTGACCCTCGTGAGGGTAACTCTCGTGACCCTCGTGAGGGTAACTCTCATAACCCTCGTGACCCTCGTGAGGGTAACCCTCGTTTAGGTAACCCTTTTGAGGGTTACTAACCCTCGTAACCCTCGTGAGGGTTGCGAGGGTAACTAACCCTCGTGAGGGTAACCCTCGTGAAGGAACCCTTTTGAGGGTTACTTACCCTCGTAACCCTCACGAGGGTTACGAGGGTTAGTTACCCTCAAAAGGGTTACCTTCACGAGGGTTAGTTACCCTCGTGAAGGTAACCCTTTTGAGGGTTACTTACCCTCGTAACCCTCACGAGGGTTATTAACCCTCGTGAGGATAACCCTCGTGAAGGTAACCCTTTTGAGGGTAACTAACCCTCGTAACCCTCGTGAGGGTTACGAGGGTAAGTAACCCTCGTGGCCCTCGTGATGCTCGTGAGGGTAACCCTCATGAGATTAACCCTCGTAAGCCTCGTAACCCTCACGAGGGTTACGAGGGTTGCGGTTACGCCGACGGCGACGGCGACGCCGACGCCGACGCCGGCGCCGCTCAAGCCGGGAACGGGCCCCTAAGAGCTGCGCTCTAAAACGCCTCGCCTGCTTCTCCACCTTTTACGTCTGCCCCTTCAAGAAAATTAGTCGGGAAAAAGCAAACGTACACTATATTTGTAAAGTGGACCTTCAAGCCAGTGGCATGTGGTTCCTGGACTCGAAGCCGGCTTATATTGGGGAGGGACGCATTTCAGGAGAGACATCGGAGTTTAGAATGGGATTGCAAATGCCAGTTACGAGAAAAAAAAATAATAATAACGACTGCATCTGTCCTGTAATGAAAGTGGTTTCGGGAATATCCTCGACCTTCGGGAGTTGGGTAAGGGAGCAGTGGATGCTTTTCTGATCCGTTCGCAACAGCACACGAAAAAAGCTGTTTGGTGCATCTTCCCACGGTCAAAATGTCTTTGTGTAAGAAGGGGCATCATTTAATTATTTTGCGTACAAACTGTACGCTTCCTTATCGCTCTTGATTTTGTAGATCAATTCTTCTCGCCCTCTTTCGCGCTGTATCATCAAGATGACCCGGCTGTAAGTGTTTTCTACCCATAATTAAGAGTTGAGCGAGTTGATGAGCAAAGACAGCACAGGAGACATGGATGTTCTTCCTTCATTGCAGCCGCCATCAGGCATTATACGTTTTTTTTTAGCTGCCCCAAAAGTTCCGAATGCTGCTTGTGCATGTGAGTTTTACGAACAGGCGGACAGTATAATCAGCAGAAAATTCAAATAAAATGTGAATAATTAGCTCAAATTTAAGAAGTAACTTCTGAATTACTCCATTTAAGGTATATGTTTATATTGAAAAATTCAAGGTGAAAACAAAAGCGAACTGTCTTTGTATAAGGCCGCTTTGAATTTTTAAAATAAACGTATGCCCTAAATAAACTAATTAAAAAGGTAATTCCTGATTTTTAGCTAATAAGTCACATTTTACTTCAATTTTTTGTTGATTGTATTGTCCGCCGGTCCGTAAAACTCAGGTGCACAAAACCCATTTGTGCAGCTTTCCCCGGGTTTTAAAAACAATATTGGTGAAGATTAAAAAAAAAAAAAAAATAGAGCGTCCAAGTGAGCATGCATCAATCTAGAAAAGAAAACAGGGCTATACACAAATTAAACCACAGGTGTGTTGCTAGCAAGCGTCTTGAAAAAGTAAGACTATTTTTAATGAGCCTAATAACTAATTAATAATTATTAGTAAAGCAAACTTTTTCATTATTAGTTTACGGGCCAAGGTGTCAATTGGAAAGTTGTAGAGCGCCTTGAGAAACACCCGTCTGCGGTTTAGATGCGATACGCTTTGCGTGCTTCATTTTACTGGCCGATAAAAAAGCCCTTCAATTATGAGAAAGTACCACGTGGCAGCGCGCTTGCCCCAACCACGGAGCACTTTTCATATTTTGCGGGCTTTCTTTGGAGGCCAGTATAATGAAACACGTAAAGAGCATCACTTTGTAAACACCTTACTTCGGCGTTTCTCAAGTCGCTCTACAAATATGGAATTGATACATTTTCCCTTAAATTAATATTTGTAAAGTTAGGTAATGATTAACAAATGCTTCGTTATTTAGGCTAAGTGATATTTTACTTGAACTTTTGTAACATACTTCCGAACAACTTAGAGTTGGCTTCATGCCCGTGTAGCGCTTGACTCTTTTTTTTAAAGATTGGTGACAGTCAGGACACCCAGCATATATGACCTATTAATGTTATTGTAGATACTGCATACAAACATTTAAAACGAATTTTTTCGTCTTAATGCCAAGGCACGAAAACCTAATTCTTTAGTTTTGTCAGTTAAACTCGCAACGGTCGTATCGCTAGAGGAAAAAAACGAGCTGCACGATTCTGTGCTCTCTACCCCCAGACCCCCCCCCCCCCCCCAAAAAAAAAAAAAAAAAAGAAAATGGCGGCGCCGGCGGCGCGCCGCATTTGTTGCGCGGCGGCGGCGTGCTGGCTCTGAGGACTTCTGCGGCAGCGCAGAGCGGCGAGAGCAAAACAGGCGGCAGCGGGCGCACAGGTCTACCCATGGGTAGTCACACGGCACGCAATCAGCAGGTAGTCACGGTGACCACCCCCCAAAGCAACATGGCGGCTGGCAAGCGACAGTGGAGTCTGGACTCTCCATCTTTGAGTGCAATGATTAGCCAAATCGGTGCTTGAGCGAAGTAGACTTTCGCGCAAGAGCGACCTCACCGACCAGACGCCGATACGGATCACGAAGCAAACATGGAAGCGCGCACGGCTCCAAGTTCGCGCTCAAGCTGTCGTCGATAGGGAGAGCCTAGATTTAAGAGATGACGCAACTGATCGATCAGGGTCACGTCCTTATTGAAAAATCCACCAGACCGGTTTGTTGTGTCCTTGGGTTTTCCTGGTGTTAACATCAGACCGGCCTGGTGTGTTCTGGTGCGCACATCAAACCAGCCTAACGTGTTCTAGTGTGCCCACCAGAACACGTTAGGCTGGTTTGGTGTGCCCATCACACCATCCTGGTGTGGTCTGATGTGCACATTAAAACAGACTAGGCTGGTCTGATGTGCACACAACAGCACACTAGAATGGTATGGCGTGCACACTACGCCACACCAGACCAGTCTAATGTGCACACCACGGCACACTAATCTGGCCTGACATGCACACCAGGGTGCCTCTGGTGTGAATACATTACGGATATACATCTAAAGTTGAATGAAAACATGTTGTCTTGTAAAATTATATAAAATGTATAGAGCTGAAACACTACATTCGAGTTTATAAGGTCCTTAATTCAAGAGGCGATGCAACAATTCAGTTCGAATAATATGTACTTTGCGCAAGCATGCTAACACAGTGTAACTAAAGTTTACCCATACACTCCAGCCTGACGCACAGAATAGAGGTTTGTCTTGTCAACAATCATCTTCAGCAGCTTGTCATCTATGAAAACTTGAAAATATTTCAGTGGGCTTTTGACATCATCAGAGGCCGTCAACACGGGTTTCGCAGGCTCCACAAAACACCGGTCTTCCTTTCGCCAGTCGAAAACTTGTGGCAGTGACTTTTGTTTCTTTCTTGATGTTGACAGAACTGGAAAGACGGGCGTTCCGCCTTCAGTTTCGATATCGCTTGGAAGTTCTGCTGTTAGGCCCTTCGTTGGCAAGTTCTCCTCGTCACCGTCACCCAGTTCACTATCACCAGATCCCGCATCGGACACTGTTCCACTTTCCGGAATCAAAACCACACAGGGACGATCGCGACTTCGTGTCTGGTAGAAAGATCCTGATGGAATTTCTATCGGGCAGTAGAATACGAAACCCGAAAGAAAAGAGCATGGGTCAAATTGTATCAGTAAGAGTAAAGCTATACGCACTACGGAATGCACTTCGGTCGGAAATACCTATACGCACTACGCGGAGAGCTCATGCCATTTGGGTCACCTTTTTCGAACGGCACGTGTATCACTGGGGAGCTCGTTAACACAGCCCCCCGCCAGCGTTCACGCCGCTTCGCGACGACAGCATGCGGCTGCTAATACAAAACTTAACAAGCAATCCAAGCCCCGCTGTCCCCGATCGCACCTCCGGAAAGGGAGTCCCATACCAGTTAGTTCTGTAAAGTTTCATCGACAACATTTTTTTTTTGCTTTCAGTGTTTATTGTAAAAACAAAATGTCGTAAATATCGCCAAATGCCTCGACAAAACAAAATGTTCAAGAAAAAAAAAAAAGAAAAAAAAAGTAGGCCCACGGCGGATCGAACCCGCGCCCACTCGTGTACGAAGCCGACACCTTACCACTATCCTATGCTACTTTTTTTCCCCCCAAAAAAACAAGTTTATCGACACTCTAGAGGCCTATATCACACCGGTTACCGAGGTACGGGCCAGGGAGACGCTACTCTCCCTATGGGAGTTCGCGCGCTCGACAGGAGTGCACCGCCGAATGTAAACTTTTCCTACCTATTTTCCCCTTCCCCCGATGAAGCCATGGCGCCACCCTTTCGAAAATAAAGTTAATCATCATCATCATTCTCATATTGCAGTTACACGTAACATGCGTGGACACTTTCGTTTTATAGACCAGTGTCCGGAAGTGCTCTTTTTAGCCTCGACTGCAAGGAGCAAAAGCGAACAATAATCTCGAATCCAGACGCTCACGGGGAGGTTGGGCTGCGTCGGCCTGCGCCGCCGCTTCCCGTCGAGGGCTTCTTCGCTGGTGTGCCGACTGCCGTTTCGCCGGCATCGGTCCTGTTTACCGCGGTATGTGAGTATAGTGCCCGTAATGTGAGAGCCGTGTGTCCATACGCCACTTTGCCGCTGTTGGTTTCCATCTAGCCAAGCCAGAAAACATCTTGCGACGAGTTGACCACGCCGCGAGTGACGAAGAAGAAGCAAACTTGTGGACGGTTTGTGCGATTGCTTTGGTGGCTCCGGTGTTGAGTGTCTTCAACGTCCTCGTGAGAAGATTCCCCTGCCCTTCGAAGTTATTGCAAGCACCACGAGTAGCACGGAAGATGTGGAATCATCGTCTCAACAACAAATAAGCGGGCCTTCACGAGCAACAATGATGCCGAGCAGGCGCTCGGCACAGTTGTGTCGTCAGATGTTCTACAACGCCGAGGTATTTTCATTTATCATTTGGAATGGCTTCAAGAGTGGGAAATTAATCTATTTCGCGCATTGTTAACGCCGAGGCGAGTGCCCTCCGTTGCAGTGCCGTTGTCGCGCAAAGTGCAGAGAAAACCGGGTGGCGATGGCGGCGGTGCTCTTTGATCGCTTTGATCTTGCGCCGTCGGGTTCATGAAGTCCGGAGGAAACGTACGTACGTGCGTTTGCTGTATCGGTGTTTTGGACTGCCTCAAAAATATTTCTCACGCGCATTTTCCTTGTGAAGCTTAGTAGCTCATTACACCTCGTCGTCGACTGCGCTTATTTGACTACGACGGACGAGCCTGCATGATGTGAATTTCACTGCCTAAGATGCTTGGTGTGCTGTAACGAGGGCTAATAAAATATCACCGCGAACTTCTGAACAAACGAGTTGAAGTTTCGTCTGTTATCATAACTGATCGCCTGTCACAATATTAGTCAGTAGCGTTCCTAGACTCCGCCCCCACAGGCACCCTGCTTCGTTGCCCGATATCCTGGTACCTCGTAGAATTCCAGCTCCCACTTCATGTAAGTACCATCCTTTAGAACTGGCAATTAAGAGTTTCGAACCCAGACGCTCGCAGCGTGTGTGTTTGTGTGTGTGTGTGTGGGGAGGGGACGCGTGCTAACATACTCGGAGCCCTCGTTTACGCCGCTTCGCGGCGGCAGACAAGGCGGCACATTACAAGAGAAAGCTAATCCGAGCTGTCTATGTAACTAGACCCATTCGCTGGTCATTCGATGAAACGTCATGGTCTCGTTTTCATTCGCTAAAACGGCGTTCGATCAAGTAAACGCCTCCCACTTATTTCGGGTCGGCAGAGCCGCGCTGCCGCAGAAAGGCAAGCAGATCGTGAAAATCGGTCTCAAACGTGCCACGAATGTAATGTCGTATACAAGAAGCCAAAAATCAAGCATTTGAAAGCTACAAGAAAGCGGTAGCGAAATATTTACTACGCAATGAACCCGGACTGAAACGCGGATGTCAAGGGACAGCAGACACCCGGAACATTTAAGACAAGAAAGGTTTTCTCTTGTTTTCTTGATCGAGATGGGTTCTCGAATGTTCACGACATCTTATCTGTTGAAGAATGGGCCGCGGAGGCTTCTGGTGAAGACATCTTTCACGATGTGCAGGTGCATTCGGACAGCCTGCCGAATCCAGCTCCCCAAAGCAACGCCGCCAACGCAGCCCCCCCCCCCCCCCCCTCCTGCCTTCCAGTTCTCTCCGTGTGGTGGCGCGAGCGTAGATAAACATGGCGGCGCCCTGAAATTGGCGCGGACACTGGTCTATACGAGTTTCGCGTAGTACGTATAGCCATTTCCGGGCGAAGTGCACTACGGAGTGCGTATAGCTTTACTCATCAGTAAATGGGTCAACATAGGGATGAACTAAACGACGCCAAACAGGAAGCTTTCTTCCGACCATTACAGCTGATTCCTCGTGCATTGGTATGTAAAATTCAGGGTGAACGCCCGCCCCTAAACTATCGCCCAATCTATTTACCTGGCTAAACATTTATCGGCTTAAAACTACCGAAACACTGTCAAACCTAAGGGAACACCACTCAAATCACAGAGCTACTATGCTACTCCTCTCTTACACGATATGCATATCTACTATGTACATTTTCCCCGACTTTCATACGTTTCAGGGTAAAATACGTCTGCGATATATGGAATCCAGAACTTCTAAAAATGCAAAATTAATATATTTTAGGGCAAAGTACTGCTTACTTTTGTAACAGCAGGTCGAAGTGCGTAGCACGACATGGATGGTAAGCGTCCTGGGCTCCGCCATGCGCATCGGAGCCGACGGCAAGGGCCGTCGTAGACGGAGCGACCGAGTAGCTGGAGAACCCCTCGCGGCGAAAATTCGAGACCGCGAAACCGAAATCAGAAAATGTACCTCTAGGATTCGTTAAACATTTCGCCTCAGTATTTCTTTGAGTTCCACAAACTATTATCGTATTGAATGTATCCTAAAGATACACTGTGCCTTAAAGAGATAAAAAAAAAAATGAAAGGAAAACGTTTGTGTTGCTAGAAGTGGTGGAAATTCGGCGGCGTCTGTGTACACTGGGCAATTCGGCGCGCAGAGCGCTAAGGATGGAAAAAAAAAAAAAGAAAAAGAAAAGAAACGCTAATCAGAGCAAGTTACGAGAAAAAGTAAGGATATTTCTTTGTTTCTTTTCGTGCTTGCTGCATTGCGATTCGGGAATTTCGCATTATTAGGTCTGCTGAGACACTTGTAGCCTGATCTTCAGTGAACGATTCGAGCCTGAATGTATAGCTTTACAGAAGAAAAATTTCCGGGCGGCTATCAGCTCGAAAGCCTTTGTTATCTAGCATAGCCAGCCGGCAAGCATATTTTAGAGTTGTAATTTGGACACCAGTTTGAGTTGTCTTCAAAACTTGTGGGGTCGCTCTATAATAATCGCCGCCCGATCGGCATGTGCTTCGCTCGTCTCCATGGGGAGTGACACAACAAAACGAGAAGATAGCAAATCGGTTTACTATTGACAAGGAGGTTAGCGGTACTGAAGCGAAAAATAGGGACTCTAAGCAAAAATTTAATAAGCACTTTCCCAACGTTTCGGGACCACACTTTCGACTTCGAGGGAAGCACCGTGCTGGCCTTGGAGAAGAATTGGCGAAAGCGGCTCTTCGTTGAGTCCTGGTTTATCCAGCACACAAAGGGTAACGTGAATCGTTCTTCGGGTTCCCTGCCCAGCAGCTACGTCTCGGGACTGCGTGACGTGAGCAAAGCCACCTACATCCGTATGTGCACTTAGACGACACGTGTTCTTTTCTTTTCGTCACTCACCCGTGAACAAGGGACCGAACTGGTCCCGAAACGTCGGGTAAATGTTTATTAAATTTTTGGTTAGAGTCTCTATTTTTCGCTTCATATCTACTCCTAACCAGGCAGAGGGCTGCCGAACGTTTACCTTCAGGTTAGAAGTACTAGGAGGGGGCACGTTGCAATATTGGCGAATCCTAGTCACGATTTTGTGGCCACGTGACCGCAGATCTCTCTGGCAATTGGTGACATGTCACGTGACATGTCACACGTGACATGTCACGTGTGAGATGGATGGTTGATTGTAGAAGGACTCCTTGTAGAAGGACTCCTTGCAGGCTTGCGCGCGCTCCGTCCGGTAGGTTTTATCAGATCGAAGAGTAGACTGTGGTGTATTCTAGTACAGCATAGCTAAACGAAGGCAGGCTACGGTCACATGATGTGGCCACGTTGGCCGGGTAAGTGAGGAGAGTAAGGAGGAAAATGAGAAAAAGGCGAGGCGTCAAGGGAGTATGGCTTGTGGAGGCTACGCGGCTGGCGTCATGCCCCCTCGTACCCTTCTATCCTCCTTGACCATTGAGGAGTTTCAGCGACGGTGTCACCGCCCTGGCGGCCGGTCGCCAAAAGAGAAAGAGGGGGATAAGTTCGCTGGGCGTTGGCTTTGTGTAAATGCGTTGGCCGCGAACGTAGGCTTATAAACTTCGGCAGCAAGAATATTACGCGGCTCTAGTGTTCCGGTACGCGCAACAGAGGTGACACGATCTGCTACGACTAGCTACGACCACCCGCCGCAGCGATGCAGGCGTCGAAGGAGCGCAACCTGTGTACTACGCACTCAGTCGCCGTCGCCCGACGCGGGTCGTTTCTCATTCAGGGCTTTCCGCACCGGGTTCTTCGTTTGTACTTGGAACCGAGTACTCTTAACGTGCTTGTGTATATGCTCAGTGGATGTATATTATGGGGATAAAAGGAGTGTAGATCACGCACCTTTTATGTCTGGGTACCGGTCCGGCCAAAGGGGAAATCCGATGCCCGTCCCACCGCGCGGCCGACGGCTACCAGCGAGGGCGGTCGCCGCGCCGGGTTCGGCCAACGCCATGGCAACAACGATGATCCCGGTATCCAGCAGCGTTCATTGAATACCAGGGGTCCCCAACAAGACACTGCGGTCAAGCGAGCCGTGGACACAGTCTGACCACAGCGCCCGCCGACCTGAGAGCCAAAGGGGTAATGGCGAGCGGAGTCATCGCCGGTCGGGCGAGCTCACGCCGCTACCCGTCGTCGCAGGAGTTGGGGGCCAGGGCTCTCGGTAGACGGACTTCCACAGGTTGTGGGGACGCTGACTGTCAGAGCCAGGGGAATCACTAGCGTGGAGTCATCGCCGGTCGGGCGAGCTCGCGCCGCGGCTCGACCTGGAGTCCAATCCAGGACTCCTCACGGCCGTCCACTCAGAGGGGAGGCCCGACTCTCCCTCGCGCGATGTTGCTGTTCCCCCGAAATCGGGGAGGCGCGTGGAGGAGTGCGAGAGAGTAGGTCAGCATGGTAACGTAGTCTCTCCGACACGATACGGAGCGACCGAGCTCGAAGTCAAACGGCTTCGCCCGGAGCGTCCTTTCCTTACGCCTTCTCGGGGGAGGGAAACCAGTGGCTCTCACAACCCCCATTTTGTGGGGAAAAAAGGCGGGCCGATCACGCACCTTTTACGTCCGGAGATCGGTCCGGTGCTCAAAGGGGAAATCCGCTGCCCGTCCCACCGCGCGGCCGACGGCTACCAGCGAGGGCGGTCGCTACGCCGGGTTCGGCCAACGCCATGCCAACAACGATGATCCCGGTATCCAACAGCGTTTTTTGAGTACCAGGGGTCCCCAACAAGACACTGCGGTCAAGCGAGCCGTGGACACAGTGGGCCCGCAGCGCCCGCCGACCTGGGAGCCAAAGGGGTAATTGCGAGCGGAGTCATCGCCGGTGGGCCGAGCTCACGCCACTACCCGTCGTCGCAGGAGTTCGGGGCCAGGGCCCTCGGCAGACGGACGTCCACAGGTTGTGGGGACGCCGACTGTCAGAGCCAGGGGAATCACTAGCGTGGAGTCATCGCCGGTCGGGCGAGCTCGCGCCGTGACTCGACCCGTTGCCTGAAGTGCAATCCAGGACTCCTCGGCCCCACGGCCGTCCACTCGGAGGGCAGGCCCGACTCTCCCTCGCGCGATGTCGCTGTTCCCCCGAAATCGGGGAGGCGCGCGGAGGAGTGCGAGAGAGTAGGTCAGCATGACCGAGCTCGAAGTCAAACGGCTTCGCCCGGAGCGTCCTCGGCTTACGCCTTCTCGGTGGAGATAAACCAGTGGCTCCCACGACCCCCCCCCCCTCCTTAGAACATTTGGGCGCCGGCTCTCAAACCCCCAAAATACAGGCCTGCGCGCTGACAGCACGGGTGCCAGTCGCGCTCACAAATAAAAAAAACTTGAATCGGGGGCCTCGGCAGTCCCCGGAACTGCTGCCGTAAATGTTCAACATACCGGAGGTCACGACGCACTGGTGGGGCGATGTACTCCGGATGCCGTTGAGTGAAGTCGTGCAAAGTTCCTCGATGCCGAAAGATCAGTTCTTCCGCAACACGGAGCACCACTCATTGGGAACGTTGATGCTCACCGGTGCTGCTCAGCGGTGCTGTTCGGCCTACGCTGCACGTCTTCGACTCGTCGTGGGCCGACCTCCGTTGAAACGGACATGGTTACGCGCACAGAACCTGCCACGGCCACTCTGGACATGGGCGCAGATGACCGGTGGTGAGGGAAACGCCGGCCACTGCAGTCGAAGGCGCTCCTCGGAGCCGGCCTCAGGTGACGTCCGTGACCAGGCCCGCATCAGGAAGCCTGGTTCAGCTGAGCGCCTCGGTGGGGTCCGACGACAGAAGGACGACAACGGCCATCTTGCCCCGGCCGGAAGTCAGCTTCCCCGTATGCTGCTCCTGGCTGCCGTCGGCTGCGCAAACTCCCGGCAGCGTCAGCGATGACGCACATCTGGCAGGTCCCGCCCAGCCTCTCGGCGTGCCCCCGCCGTCGCACGTAGTGGGGGATGGCAGGGAAGAGGGGGGGGGGGGGGGACACGAGCATCTTCCTGGATGACGGAAAGAAGAACCCACGCAGCACCGCGCAAATATCTCTTCGCCCTCTCCAGACCCGCAGTATGGCAAGGTCGAAGGGAGAGATCAATGTTCTCGTCGATACACTGCCACCGAGGGGAAGCAATGGCCCCCAAAAACAGGTTTTGGCCGGGTCCCCTCATTATATCTAGACTCGGCTGTCTGCGTACATTAACCGGCCTACCGCAGGGTGGGAGGCTCAAGTAGGAAGGCAGGACACGCGGAGCTACTAACAGAAGTAGATGGCACCCTGCGTACGCAAACTGAAGTCGCCGGGAACTGAGCCGGCGACTCTCCGCTGCCAGCGGTGGCTGCATCAGGAGCCGGGCCGGGGACTGCGAAAACAACTAACTCCGTAGAGTCTTCGAGCTGCTCGCATCCCTAGCGAAGCGCACGGAACCAGGTAGCTAAAAAGCCGCCCCATAGTGCGTTGTGCCACTCTTATAACGCAAAGCCGTTACTCTCAGAAATCAGCAGAAGCCCTCAAAGGTGCCAGCCAAACCAATCTATCACGAAGAAAACCCTCGCGCCAACCACAATACAAGTGGCGTAGAGCGCGCGCGCCCACAGCATGAGAACTGCTTCTGGACGCCGGCGGATGCGTGGCCTACGGCTCCCGGAGCCCGTCGGTAGCATCACGAGCTACTTGGCGACGTTAATGGCAGACGCACCGCCCGACTCTCCCGGAGAGTCCGACAACTCAGTGTGAAAGAAACGCGCATATTTACAAACCCAGATTGTCCCGCTGACCCGTAAGAAGCTCTTTGCTGCTAACAACATTCGTCGCTAGGCCCACAGGGGTCAATGCAACGCGATTTCCGTGGCACGGAGGCTCTGAGGACGCCGCCAGTGGCGACGACCCTCTAACTAGGTGGGGGTTGGCAGCGGAGTCGGCAACTGTCAGGCAGTGGGGGACTGTTGCTAGCGATACCCATCACCAGAGGGGACAGGTACGATAAAGCGTCTCCTGCGGCAAGACACGAAAAGAGAATGAACAAATCGTGACTCACAGGTTTCCGGGCTGGCTCTTGGATGTGGTTCCCAAATCCGGGCACCGATGGGATTCGCATCATGGCGGCTCATAAAGGGAGCCGGCCTCCCCAAGGGAGGCTCCGCCATCTGGGCATGGCGCGGCGGAGCAGTGCCACAACAATAGGGGTCATGGCCCCACGTTGGGCGCCATTTTGTGGGGATAAAGGCGGGAGGATTACACACCTTTACGTCTAGGGATCGGTGCTCAAAGGGGAATCCGATGCCCGACCCACCGAGCGGCCGACGGCTACTACCAGCGAGGGCGGTCGCCGCGCCGGGTTCTCTCATAGGAGGGAGGATTACGGACCTTTACGTCCGGGGACCGGTCCGGTGCTCAAAGGGGAATCCGATGCCCATCCCACCGCGCGGCCGACGGCTACTACCAGCGAGGGCGGTCGCCGCGCCGGGTTCTCTCATAGGAGGGAGGATTACGGACCTTTACGTCCGGGGACCGGTCCGGTGCTCAAAGGGGAATCCGATGCCCATCCCACCGCGCGGCCGACGGCTACTACCAGCGAGGGCGGTCGCCGCGCCGGGTTCTCTCATAGGAGGGAGGATTACGGACCTTTACGTCCGGGGACCGGTCCGGTGCTCAAAGGGGAATCCGATGCCCATCCCACCGCGCGGCCGACGGCTACTACCAGCGAGGGCGGTCGCCACGCCGGGTTCTCTCATAGGAGGGAGGATTACGGACCTTTACGTCCGGGGACCGGTCCGGTGCTCAAAGGGGAATCCGATGCCCATCCCACCGCGCGGCCGACGGCTACTACCAGCGAGGGCGGTCGCCGCGCCGGGTTCTCTCATAGGAGGGAGGATTACGGACCTTTACGTCCGGGGACCGGTCCGGTGCTCAAAGGGGAATCCGATGCCCATCCCACCGCGCGGCCGACGGCTACTACCAGCGAGGGCGGTCGCCGCGCCGGGTTCTCTCATAGGAGGGAGGATTACGGACCTTTACGTCCGGGGACCGGTCCGGTGCTCAAAGGGGAATCCGATGCCCATCCCACCGCGCGGCCGACGGCTACTACCAGCGAGGGCGGTCGCCGCGCCGGGTTCTCTCATAGGAGGGAGGATTACGGACCTTTACGTCCGGGGACCGGTCCGGTGCTCAAAGGGGAATCCGATGCCCATCCCACCGCGCGGCCGACGGCTACTACCAGCGAGGGCGGTCGCCGCGCCGGGTTCGGCCAACGCCATGCCAACAACGATGATCCCGGTATCCAACAGCGTTTTTTGAGTACCAGGGGTCCCCAACAAGACACTGCCGTCAAGCGAGCCGTGGACACAGAGTGCCCGCAGCGCCCGCCGACCTGAGAGCCAAAGGGGTAATTGCGAGCGGAGTCATCGCCGGTCGGGCGAGCTCACGCCGCTACCCGTCGTCGCAGGAGTTCGGGGCCAGGGCTCTCGGCAGACGGACGTCCACAGGTTGTGGTGACGCCGACTATCAGAGCCAGGGGAATCACTAGCGTGCAGTCATCGCCGGTTGGGCGAGCTCGCGCGGCGACTCGACCCGTTGCCTGGAGTCCAATCCAGGACTCCTCGACCACACGGCCGTCCACTCGGAGGGCAGGCCCGACTCTCCCTTGCGTAATCTCGCTGTTTCCCCGAAATTGGGGAGACGCACGGAGGAGGGCGAGAAAGTAGGTCAGCGTGGTGACGTATTCTCCCCCGACACGATACGGATCGACCGGGCTCAAAGTCAGACGGCTTCGCCCGGAACGTCCACGGCTTACGCCTTCTCGGGGGAGGGAAACCAGTGGCCTCCACAATATGGACCTCATAGAGCAGTTCTTCACACTCAACAGCGACTCAAAGTTGACGACGGAGGGGCTTGCAGCAACGCTTTCGGTTGGTGCACCGGTGTGACGACTACACGGGTAAATTTTAAGATTGCTGCTAGCAAGGTGGGCTATAGTCGCTTTATGTTGACACTATTTTAAGTGTAAGTACTCAGTGCAAAGGCGAATATATAGCGTTTCTAGTCCACCTTTGTTTTTGTTGTTTTTATCATGGACGCCCAATTACTAAGGAAATGCTTCTGTACCGATCACGGAGTGAATGTCTTCGGCCTCACATTGCGGAACGCCCAATAAAAAGTCATGTTCGTTCAGCGAGAAAACTTCCGTTTCCAGTGACCTTCTTTGATAATTTCTCCCGTATCATGGTGCTTTAATCAACACGATCAATTATGTTTGCTTCCCTAGTTAAGACATGTTGCTGCCACATACGGCACTAATGCTGGGCACGATGCATGCCACTGTTGGTATTGCGAATTGGTTTACTTCCAAAGCTAAAAGTGTAACAGGTGGGACCATTCAGTTTGCTAGAAATGGGATGATATGGGAATTCCGTTGCATAGCTAGCGTTTTACGTTTAAGATGGATAGGAAACATGCTCATGTCATGATGCATGTCTACAGCATAAACTTTGCAGATCCAGAATGTGTGTGCTATAGGCTACAGCCTCAAGGCTTTTAATGGACCGAATTGATGATTACACGGCAATAAATATTGTCGAAAACTGCCCATTGGCTCGGTGAGTTTTGATCGTGACCATTGGTGTGCTGTTGGCAGATTAGGTAATGACACACCTTTTCCCTGACCATCTGGCTTCAAGGAACATCGTATCTAGATGTGCTTAAATATGTTTATTTGAAGGTTCAGTTGACCCCTCTGCATCATTACAGGAAGGCAGTCTCAAGCCACAACAAACAGCAGTGAATATACAATGCATATTAAGAGGCACCAGTGTCCAGGCATATAGTCCGCAGAAGCCAATTTGAGCCTAAAAATGTTTTTGTTTTGTTTACATAGTTTGCATTTGGTGTATAATCCGCGGGGCCTGATTTCCGCGCCCAGTGCATAGTCCACCAAGCTGGTGCGTTGTGTCTTCGTGCTTTTTTTCCTGGCTGGCATTTTCTTCAGAAGTTCTTCGGCGAACGCTATTGAGCCTGAAGAACTGCTCTTGAGGCCCATATCCAGCCACTGAGAAAACACATAAGCGCAGAAATAACACTCGGTGCCAAGTACAAACGAAGCATCTGGGCGGAAACCCGTGAATGCCAAACGAGCAGCGTCGGGTGACGGCGACTGACTGCGTTGCGCGCCTTCGACGCCTGCATCACTGCGGTGGGTGGTCGTAGCTAGTCGTAGCGAGATGATCTTCACTTCAAGCAAGAAATCTTGCCATACCATAGCCAAGATATGTGTGAAAGTGTTCTACGACGTGGGCTCTCTCACGTTGGTGCAGTTGTCACCAAGAAAGGTACATTTCAACAATATTTGTGCGTTTGAGGCTGAAACTATGACATACTTTATCTAAACCTAAATTTATCGGTCTGTGGCTACAAACATTTTCGTTGACGTTGCTTAGATGATGTAACCATTCAGGCTTCGCATTAAATGGTGTTGCGAACTCTTTGGTTGTGTATGAAAACCTATTTTTGCCCTAATAAAATACATTTTCAAAAGGACATGTGTCTTCTGCTGATACATATCTTCCAATTTACAGTGCAGAGGCAAAAAGAAAATCAACTGTGTACATCTACCACTTAGCATAAGCACCTTTTGCCATTCATTCTTGAGCACACTCAAATATCAGCTTAGGTTGCTTTTGTTTGAGAAGCTTTGCCCTGTTTTGTAAAAAGAAAAAAAGTTAAAAAAGCTTTACTTTTGTTTTCGTTCTGGCATTTAATACAGACTTGTTTGTCAGCAGATCACACACAGCAGATATCACCGTGGCACATACAACTCGAACGACCGATGAGACTATTGCTTTTACAATAAAGCTTTCTACAAGAGCCAAAAGGATGCTTGTAGGGGTGCACACGCACATCGAGATGAGATTGGCGCGTCTGGGGCTTGTTTACATTATGCGTAACAAAAGGACGATCGGCGACCAGCTGATCGCAATATAACACCAAAGATACCGATGTTTCGATACATATAACGCAGGATAAAGACCTCAATCGTCCCATGTATGCTGTAGCTGTCAGACCTTTTATCCAAGCGCTTTTTAGCACAATTAACTAGAACAACCAAAGAGTTCGCAACACCGTTTAATGCGAGGCCTGAATGGTTACATCATCTAAGCAAAGTCAACGAAACTATTTGTAGCCGCAGACCGATAAGTTTAGTTTTAGATAGAGTATGCATCATTGTTTCAACGCACGAACATTGTTGATATGTACATTTCTTTCCACCCGAGTACATTTGGTTCAACTTGATGACGGCTGCACCAGCGTGAGGGCTCACGTCGAACACTTGCACACATATCTTGACTATGGCAAGATTTCTTGCCTTCGACTGGCTTGAACACTTCATTTGTAGCATCACGGTAGGTCTTGGTTGAAGCAATGATCGGCTCGCACACGGCAAAAGCACAGGGAACGACACGCTTTGTTTAATTTATACGCTACCGGTCTATGGGCATCGCAAATCTATCCCCCTCTTCCGCCATGTTGGATTGATCGGAGCGCCCCCTATATTCGCTGAAACTCTTTAATACTTCCCAGTTGTCCGTCTTCAAGAGCCGGCACTCCGACCTGCCGTCCCGGGTTGTCGCCCATCATCCGGAGCTCGCAGTCGCAGTTTGTGTCCAGGCCTGCGGATCATCCTTCCCACGCCAGCGCTGCGTCGGCACGCTGTTCCGGGCTTTCATAGCCCGAGTCTCTCCGCGGAATTACTCCGGGATTGCCATGGCCTAGGCTGGTATGGCCAGGGCTCGCGGTTTTCGCCAGTCCTGATCCGAACCTCACTGGTGGAATGCTCCGGGAATCGCCATGATCCAGACCAGCCAGAACGGCTGCATCGTTCCTGCGCGGCCCCAGCCTGGTGCAGCACGCTGTTCCTGTTTCCTAGCGCTTATCCCCGGCTAGAACATGTGGGTAATTAGTAGTGATGGACCGAATCTGCCGAACTTCAGATTCGGCAAAGGTCGGCAAATGCCGAACTTTTCAAGGAAAGTTCGGCAAAAATTCGGCGAAAATTCGGCAAATGTCTGTGCACGCGCGAGAACGCGACGGAGCCATGGATTGCAAATGGATGCCGTGCAATCGTGCGGTTACCATCGCGCAGTGTTGCACATCCAGCGTTTACGGCGCGGTGTGGAATAGGCAGCACGGTAACTGTGAGTTTGTGAGCAAATGTGGTTCACTTTAGTATTTTCTGCCTTAAAAATAGAAGATCGACCAGTAATTTCCGCAGTCCACTGCGCAATTGACAAATGATGCGGTGCATTCTGAACCATTAATTGAAACATTGGCCGACCATTACTTTAAAGCACTCCTCGCAATTATAACACTTCTGTTTTCGGTTCAGGAGTAGTGTGCTTCAATACAAAATATGTTGCTTTTTTTAATTAGTGTTATTTCGCGACTTTCATGTATCTGCATAAAATTAAACATACAACTATAATGCCCTCGACGTTGCACATCCGACATTCCTTACTCTCCCTTTTTCCGAAATGTCTGTGTGTGTCTTAACCAGTGTGTCGAACCGAAAAAAATACAGGTTCGGTTACGGTTCAGGTTCAGGTAAATTGATTTTGTTCCGGTTCAGTTCCGGTTCGATTAATTCAATCCGCGAACCGGTTCGCGAACCGGTTCGGGGTGCTGAACCGGTTCGGAAATTATAAATGACAAATTGCAACATCAAAATAAATTACAAAATAAAACATCTGAAATCAGCACATACGAAACGGGATATATCGTAGTGTAAGGCTCAGGGATTTCTACCAGGAATGGTTTCTTTATGTGCACTCAAAAGTTACCTCACCGACGTTTACGCATTCGGACTTCATCTAATTGGGTCCGACGCAGTAGCTGTAAAATCCGCGACCTCCTTACAAACCCACTTACAAGTAGAACTCGCTAACTATCCCGCAACCTCGGTGTGTAAGCAATTGAAGGAACAGTGGGGAGAAAATACAGCTTTCTTTATTTGAACTAGCCTTCGGTAACTCAAATTAGACCCTTAAAGAAGTTTTCATTAAACAACATACGGAATATGAAAAACACTTCACCGAACGCAACGCCAGAAGGACGTAATGGGATAAATATTAAAATAGAAGAGTTCGCTGTCTCACAAATATGTTAGCTTCTAAGTGCCTATACGAAACCGGATGCATTATTATCAAACTCCACAGCCTTTTCTTTTCTCATTCCGATGGAAGCAAGCTTCAAGAACTCGCGCGTTCTAGAAACGTGTTATGAAATGAGCACACAGCAGCATTTAGGATTTACGAGATTGTAGGAAAATGAAATCCCGTGACGCGATTTTTTTTTTGCACAGTTTTTCAATTCTCTGTTTTCCGTGCAAGCCGCGACCAGCGCAATACTGGTTCCTATGTCAAGATTCATGGATGCAGCGTTTGTCAAGATTCATGGATGCAGCGTTTATATTCCTAAGACTGAGTGGAGAAGAAAGATATGTAAGCGAGGTGTGTGTCAGTTGACGGCACTCAAAAAACAAATGGGATAGCACATTCATTGTCAACAGCGCGTGGCCGAACCGTTTTGACATGAGCCGGTAACCGTTATTTTTTTCCGGTTCAGTTCCGGTTCGGGTTCATCGCGATAACAATATTGTCACGAATTAAGGCGACGAGAAAGCTAAGAGTAAACTGAAAATAAAGGTTTAATGGGCGAACTTGTGCCAACCAAAAATAAGTAACGAAAGCGCGTCGAGGCAGTAGAAAAGCAGGCGGCGATTCGGCGGCGAAGCAGAGCGGGAGCGAGACTGAGACTGACTCGACAAGGTCGCGGGAGCCGCTTATCTACCCTGCGTCACTATCTCGAAAGTTCGGCAAAGAAGGTTCGAGCGTCGCGCGCTCGGGGCGAGGATGAACTGGCACTTTCGAGAATAACAAAGCAGAAGGAAAGTTACGTCTGCTGCGAGAATGAGCGGGGATCTTCTAGAAGACCGTGACCAAGCGTTGCCTTCTCGGCTCTGCGGGCGGCATTATCCCCCTTTTAAAACTGCATCGCCCCGATGCGAAACGAATGGAAATTGGAAATGGCTAAAACAATTACGGCGAAACAAAACAAACATGCAGTTTCACAATCCTAACGCGCGTAGAACGGCTTGAGTCGAACTACGTGGACGACTTCGGGTCGTGGCTGGCGGCGTCCTGATGGTCGAGTTCCGTCGGGGAGCACCTCGTAGTTCAAGTCCCCAAGGCGGCGGATGACCTTGTAGGGTCCGAAGTAGCGCTTTAACAGTTTCTCGCTGAGGCCGCGGCGGCGAATGGGCGTCCACACCCATACCCTGTCTCCGGGCTGGAACTCCACGTCGCGGCGGCGGAGGTTGTAGCGGCCTGCGTCGACACGTTGCTGGTTCTTTATTCGAAGACGGGCTAGCTGTCGTACTTCTTCTGCTCGTTGGGTGACCAGCTGGGCGTCGTCGGTGCCGTCGTCCGTTGGATCGTGGGGCAGCATGGCGTCGAGCATCGTCGTCACCTTTCTGCCGTGCACCAGCTGAAAGGGTGTAACGCCGGTAGTTTCTTGAATCGCCGTGTTGTACGCAAACGTAACGTAGGGCAGCACTTCATCCCACGTCTTGTGTTCCACGTCCACGTACATAGAAATCATGTCGGCGATGGTCTTGTTTAGTCGCTCCTTCAGCCCGTTGGTCTGCGGGTGGTATGCCGTGGTCCGGTGGTGGTCGGTGTGGCTCAGGCGGAGTATCTCTTGTGTCAGTTGTGCCATGAACGAGGATCCTCGGTCCGTAATCAGGACTTGGGGAGCGCCGTGTCGGAGGACGATAGACTCCACGAAGAACTTGGCTACTTCCACGGCGGTCCCCGACGGGAGCGCTTTTGTCTCGGCGTACCTGGTGAGATAATCAGTTGCCACGATTATCCACCGGTTTCCCTGCGCCGACGGTGGGAAAGGTCCGAGAAGATCCATTCCAACCTGCTGGAATGGTGCCGTCGGGGGCGCGATCGGTTGCAGGAGACCTGCCGGCTTCGTCGGTGGTTTCTTGCGTCGTTGGCATTCGTGGCACGAACGGACGTAGAGGTGGACAGTCTTCGGGAGCTTGGGCCAGTAGTATTTTTCTCAGATCTGTGCAAGAGTCCTACTGTAGCCAAGGTGACCAGATGTTGGGTCGTCGTGGCAGGCTTGGAAGATCTCTTCTCGAAGACTAGCAGGAATCACCAGCAGCCACGTCGAGTTGTTGTCCCCGAAGTTTTCTTTATAGAGAATACCTCTCCGGACGGCAAATCTTGGCAAGTCACGTGAGAAGGCTCGGGGAATCGTACCCCCTCGTCCCTCCAAGTGGTCGATCAATGCACGCAACTCAGGATCGTCCCGCTGGAGCGCTGCCATGCCGTGAATGCTCACCGCGCCAAGAAAGTGGTCGTCGTCGTCGTCGTCTTTGGCACATCCGGTAGCTGACTCGACAGGGGCTCTGGACAGGCAGTCGGCGTCGCTGTGTTTTCGGCCTGACTTGTAGACCACGGTTACGTCGTACTCTTGCAGTCGTAGGCTCCATCGAGCGAGGCGTCCCGATGGGCCCTTCAGGCTCGCTAACCAACACAGCGAATGGTGGTCGGTGACCACCCGAAAAGGAGTCCCGTACAAGTATGGGAGGAATTTCGTGATGGCCCAGACGACGGCCAGACATTCCTTCTTGGTCGTCGAGTAATTGCGTTCCGCGTTCGACAGCGTCCGGCTAGCGTATGCGATCACGCGCTCCCTACCGTCTTGTCGTTGGACCAGTACCGCTCCGAGTCCTGTATTACTGGCGTCCGTGTGGACCTCCGTTTTGGCTGATTGGTCGAAGTGGCCGAGAAGTGGTCGAAATGGATCACTGCGGTGCACTGCAGTGATCCATTTCTGTCGCCGTGTCGCTTCCCATGGTCTCGAGAGGAAGCGGTATAGTTCGACGCTTGAGTCGCCTTCGTGACTGTGACAGTCTTTCACGCAGCAGTAGCGACATTTATTTTTTGGGGGAACCCTAGGAGTAGGCGAGATGTCACAGGAACCCGCTGAGGTCAAGGAGACGTGACGCCGGGACTTACTTTAAAGAAAAATGGTTCCCAAAAAGGCTGACGCCGATCCAAAATACCACACTCACACGTGGTTTCTAAATGTGCCTGCCCGCAGTCCCCGCGATCCGGGCTGTCCTGGCCCAAACAGTGTCTTATTTTGTAGCCGCTAGATGGCCCAACGTATAGTGCCAAATTGCATTGGCGGTTAATATTTGGGTCACTTTAAATGAGGGGTCGAGTGGAGAGATTCATGTTATCGAGATTCTGCTGTGTTTGCCTGCCCCCCCTCGTACAGACACAAACAGTGTTGTTGCCCAAGACACCTCTGACTGTATGTTGCAAAACTTAATTTGTTTTTGATCTGTATAAAAGCAGAAATTAATTTACTGACAGGGTGACAGTGCTGGTGGGCCCAAATCTAATTATGTATTTGCAATCTTAACTGCTGATAATGTAGTTGCATGCAGTGCCAATCTGAATCTAGTGAAGCAAGTCAATTGTTCAAGAGTAGCTCTGCCCAGTACTGGGCGCGTTAAGTCGGCGCTCCTTTACTCCTACGCCGACGCTCCGAGTTTCATACTCTGAGCGCAGCAACTAAACGGCGCATAGCGTACAAGAGCGCGACACACCGAGGCTGCGTTCCAAACCTACTCGAATGGATCCGAGTTACCCTGGCGGATTATGTCACGTGACAACAAGAAGAGGGAAACGCTGGACGCGGGTAGGTTTTCGATAACCACCCTTACCCTAGAGTTAGATCGAGTAAGTTTTGGAGCACGGCCAGAAGCTATCGACGGGCTACAGCAACAGACGGGCCACACGAGCTCCTTCCGACCGAGGATACGGGAGGCAGAAGCCGAACATATTTCGAAGATAAACAATTAGGCCCGTGTGGAGCGGTAGAGTCTAAAGCAAAAGAGACGGCGATGTTATGAAGTTTCTCCGAACGTTTTAATATTCCTGATAGGTTTGAAGACTCACTTCGTGCACGTATGTGGAAGGTTACCTCGGCCGATCTATTTATTAACCACGCATGGTGTCCCGATTTAAATTAAAGACAACATTTTTGAATATGCTCGTCGACTCAGGAAACCTTCAAATTTGTCGGAGATTCCCAGGTTCCGTCGGTTCCGTCTCGCAGCGAGACGGATGCTACGCCGATACCGGCACACCATCGTTCGATAGCACGCCAATTCGCTTTTAGGTGGTATGCATGAACAAACCTTTCCTGCAACGCTAACTGGTGTTTCGGCTTTCCAATTCAAGTATCTTTATTCGCTGCGGCTGGGCTAAGCATTCTAAGCAGGGCAGCGGTCTGACTGTCTTTTCATCACAACTTTTCTGTCGCCGAGCTATCGGCACGCTCGTTCGATAGATCAACTCGTTTTCAGGCAAGACGCACGAACAAACCTTTTCCTCAACGCTCACTGATGTCTCGGCTTTCAAATCAAAGTATCTTCGTTCGCTGGACTAAGCATTATAAAAGGGACAGAGAAGTCCGAATGTCTCCTCATCTCGACAACTTTTCTGTCGCTGTGCAATCGGCACGCTACCGTTTGATAGATGAATTCCTTTTTCAGGCGAGATGCACGAACAAACCTTTTTCGGAACGTCAATTGCTGTCTTGGCTTTCAAATCAAATCGTTTTTATCCGCTAGATTAAGCACTAATGAACTGAAAAGGGGCAGCGGTCCGGCAACGCCTTTTCGTTTCGACGGTTTCAACAGCAGCGCAGCCATCTTGTTTGTTTACGTGACGTCACGGAGCGCGAAGAAGTCACTCGCGCTTCGAAAAATTCTCGGTGCACGAAGAGCGCGCTCGAGTGTCAGTCTCCGGTGGCACTCCTGTCCGTTTATTGGAAGGAGCGCCAAACTCTCGCGCTCCGGAGCACGGACTTCACGCGCCCACTGTTATGCACATGCTTCGGGCTCCTCCACTGTTGAGAAAATAATGTTTCACCCTCTCTGCACACAGGAGTAGAGAAATCAAAAGTCACTTTTTTTTTGGGGTGGGGGGGGGGGGGGGGGGGCAGGACAACACCGTCATACCACTATAGCCGGACTTTTAACTCAACAAGTGGTTGATGAAAGAACAGAAAGACTTCATTTCATGACTTCTGTATGCAGCATAGCACGATACATTCATTTCTTACTTGACATGCGAGTAGTTGCAACGACGAGAGTTGGTAAGGTTGCCAGTATCCCACGTGAATAAATACTATCTTAAAGGCGTGATTTCAAAAGGTAGTCTTCATTTATTTAGTGCATAAAGCAGCATGGCTGTGGCAACATCATAAGCAACAATACCACTTTAATGGTAGTGACCACAGCTTTTGTGTCACCTCACTAAATGTACCGCAAGGAAGAGCTGACGTTACCTCCACAAGTTTGCGTCGTCACAAATCATAGATCAAGTTAAAGCGATTGGCTGATGGTCTGAAAATCCTAAAACAAGTGAAGGCGTTTTGCTAATCGAGTGAAATTACGAAACATTTTGAGGGCATGCACTGCTGAAATCTCACCCTATTAGCAGGTGTAGCATACATTTGTTCGGGCATATGCATGCTTCTTGCTATTACTACAACAAAGAAATTGTGTTCAATGTTTTGACTAACATAGCTCCTTAGCATAGGGCTAGGTTGATCTTGTGAAAGAATATTGGGCTCTATTTATACTGCATTTCACGTCATTTTGGATACGTTGTGTGGCTATCGTTTTCTTTATTAAAGCTACAGTATGTCCTAAGCGTATAATCAAATCAAGACCTTGATGTTACTCGTCTCTCTAACCTTCAATTTGCTCTCCTAGGTTCTGCTGTGGCTGCTCCACTTGGTGAGGCCGTGGCCTTCTCTTGGCCACCTCTGTTTGCTGTCCGGGATGGTGAGGTGCGTACCTGGGCCTACAAGGCATTTTGTCTATCATTTTCACTTCGTTGACTTATTCGGGAGAACAGACTAACGGCAGAAAAAACAAGGACACAAACAGGCAGGCACATAAAGAGGCAAACGCAGGTACTGACTTAAGGGTGCACTAAAGACGTTTATGAGATCGTCTGTTCTTGGTGACAACTCATTCGACGGGCTCTAAGAATCCTAAATATCAAAAAATTATGCTCGTTTGATTCCTATTTTCCTACTAAAAATAGAAAAAAATAGGAATAAAAGATAGTTAAGTCTTGCCATAGGACGAGAAGGTGAACTATATTCGAAAAAGTGTACATGCGGATGAGAGTGACATCAGTGGTATCTGATAGCCGTATCCCACAAATTACAGTTTAGCAGTGCCAATAATACCTATCCAGGGGCTAGTAAGCTAGCCCGCTTCGCTAGTATAGACTAGCAAAGAAGGCAGAGGAGGGATGGATGGTAATGGCTATACCCTTTGTAACGGGCGGCAGCTGGCGCCACCTTGCCTAACATTTCGTCATCCCTTCTTTTTTTTAGTTTGTATAAATTTTGTTATAACAACACCCCACCCCCTTTAAAAGTCATTGCATTGCTTATTTTTATTGTTTTTTGTTTATCCTTCCCTAGATCTTTTTCACCAATCTTACAATCTCCTCTTAGTTACCGGAATTCTTTCCCTATCTATTCGTCCATCCATGTCCGGAAAACTTAGTGCCCCCTCCAAATCCGTAGTCATCTCCCCAAGAGGGTGGGACGAAGCCCCGTGCACCTTAAAATTACATGTTCTATAGTTTCGCTTTCGCGGTTACATACGTCGCACAGAGATTCTACTTCCTGGAATTTAGCCCTATACGTTTTCGTTCGTAGCACTCCCGTTCTAGCTTCAAACAACAAAGAGCTCCCCACTGAATTATCATACAGCTGTTCCCTCTTTATTGCTTTTGTGCCCTGTTTATTGTTAAAGCTGATTTCCCCTGCATTCTCTCTTCCCGCAATTTCCTCTCAGTTTCCTTTACTCCATTTTCTACTGATATGCTCTGATTGGCTCAATCTCGTTGAATGTATTTAAATCTCAGCTGGCCGGTTCGGTTTTCCCACTTAGCGTTTAGACTTTCTATTTCTAGATACTTGTACACTTTCGATGATCACCGTGTATCCTCAATTTCAGCTGGTCTTTGTTCAAATTTTACTTAACTGATTGCCTCTCTACTCTCGAAAGAGGCCCAACCCATATCCCCTTGTACTTCCTCATTTGGTGTATTCCCATGTGCCCCCAATGCCAACCTGCCCAAACTCCTTTGCTGCATCTCTAAACCCGCCTGGCTTTCTGACCTCATACACAATACCGCATTCCCAAATGACAGTCCTGGCACCATGACTCCCTTCCATACACCCCTAAAGACTTCATATCTATTGTAGTTCCATATTGCCCTGTGTTTCATGATAGCAGAATCTTGTTTGCCCTTCTTTATTACAATATCTTCATGGTCTTTTAGATACCGTCTTCCTTCACTTAATCTACTCCCAGATATTTATACTTTTCTACGTGTTCCTCTATCTCCAGTGGTTCTCCCTTCTCGTCCTTGAAAGCTATTATACCCGACTTGTCCCTATTAAATTTTAGTCCTAAATTTTCCCCTTCCCTGCTGCAAATTCTGATCAGTTCCTGTATTGTCTCACGACTTTCTGATACGAGTACAATGTCGTCTGCATACATTGACCCTGGCAATTTTTGATTTACTTTATGTCCTTCCTCCATGTAAGTAAGGTAAAAACCTAAGTTGCACTGTTCTAACCTTTTTTCCATCTCACTGTGGTATATCATAAAGAGCAGGGGAGACAATGGGCAGCCCTGTCTAAGACATCTTTTTATTGCTGCTGTCTTGTAGTTTCGGCTTCCCATGTTATAACCACCCTACTCTCCGTATAAGCCCCTTCTAGAAACTTAACCATGGTTCCCTCTAGTCCATATCCCTTCAGTAGGTTCCAGAGTTTTTCTTGATTCACATTGTCATATGCCCCTTTGATGTCTAAAAATGCTACCCATACTGGCCTTTGACTTGTCGTTGCTATCTCTATGCACTGAGTGATTATGAATTAATTATCTAGTCGTCTATTTTTCCTGAAACCATTTTGAAGCTCCCTCAAAATCTGCTTTTTCTCTGCCCATTCTTCCATTTTTCTTTTTACAATTTGCATATCTAGTCTGTATATTACCGAAGTTACTGTGATTGGTCGGTATGATTTGATACTGCCTTTTCTCCCTTGCCCTTGTATAATAATCTCATCCTGCTCAATTTCCAGTCACTGGGTACATCCCTCCCATAAGGCAGGTGATTGACCAAGGTGGTCAATCACCTGCCTTAATTTCAATTTGCATGTTTCGCCTTGGTATGCCGTCTGGACCTGTTGCAGTTCCAGCGGGAACCTTTCCTTCTGCTTTTTCCCATTCCCCAGTGGTCCTATCTTCTTCTTCACTATGACCTTCCGCTTGTGTTGTGTAGACGCTACCATTCCCAACAGGCTGATCTGATTCTAACTCCGAAAATGCTGCTTCGATTGTATGTCTAATGTATTTTCTTGCCTCTGCCCCCTCTACCTTTGTCCCTTCCTGTGTGATTAGTGTCTGCTGGTACCACTCAGTCTTTTTTCCCTGTGCACTGATGTGTCCCCAGAACCTTTTTGCCGCATTCCTTTCCCTCTGGTTGTGGTCGGTTTGCCTTGCTGCATAGCCGACCCGGAGGAATAACACGGAGCCAACGGTTTCAACAACAAGAAGCTACATTTAAATGGACACGGACGAGACGATTAACATTGTTACCAACGGCGCCTGAGTCCAGGCAGCGACTCCCCGTGCGCCGCCTCTGATCTGCCTTATCAAGGTGGCGCATCCGATGTGCGCGTAGCTGGCGTGACGTCGCCGCCACGCGGGATAAGTTCGGCACCTTTGCCTCCCAGTCGGGCAACTGGGCTGGGAAACCGCCAGGGTGGCCACACTTCCACCCCCCCCCCCCCCCCCCTCAAGCTTCGTCCGGCATGTCGACGACGGAGATATTGTGGGCGTCAGGGGGTGGTAGGTGCTGCTGGGCGGACTGACGCTGCAAGTTTGGCCGGCGCCTGCTGTACGAGTGCGATGGTCCGTTGGAGGTCGCGCTCGCCACGTTGGTTGTCGCGTTCGGCGTCCGCTCTCTCCCCCGCTCCTTGGTCACATGCTGCTCTTCCTGCAGTGGCTCGGTCAGCTCCAGCATGTCGCTTAAGCTCCTTGCTCTTGATTAGGGCTCGGCTGGCGGCCACCTTGTTGCTCTGGACCGTCTCCAGCAGGTGGCTGCTCTCCATGTATTCCTCCTTGATCCGAGCCAGCTGCCGCTCCGTCCTGTAGAGGGCAGCCGCGGTCCACCATGAGACCGGCCGCCGTGTCGTTCAGATGGTGGCTGTGGTGACGGTGTTGACCATCAGCCAGCTTCGTAGAAAAGCAAGGAAGCAGACGACATGGGGCTCAGTTGAAGGTTGGGCCTGACGTTATCTTCGCCCCCCTTCCAGAAAGTTTGAAATAACGGATCTGAGGTGGGCACACAATCTTCTCCCCCTCTCTAGAAAAGGGGGCAGATCCGTGGAAGTAGAAAACTACCCCCAAAATGCGAGAGAGGCAAAGCCAAGGAGACATAAAAAAAAGGTTCATCTCTCTTTGGTGTCACCGACAACGCAAGTTATACCGCCGCCTTGGTGGAGACAAGGCGGTTTCCGGAACGGGACTGCCATCAGTGTCGTTCCGGTCCTGCGAGGAATCTTCGTCTTCTGATAGAAAAAATCATTTAAGGTCGGTGACATGAACAGATCCGGTTTCCTCACTAGACTAACAGTAAAGTAGTTTGTAAGTGAGTGGTGAGCACTTTTCACGCACGCAAAACAAACCTTCCCGCCTTTCGGCGAGGGAGGCTGCGAAGCCTCGAGCGGCGTCACTCAGTAAATGAGTACGCCGGAGTACAAAGTCTCCCACCTTGACCTGCAAGTCACGTCGCCCCTGGTTGTACTGTTCTGCCTGCTGTACTCGGGCGACGTCGAGATTCTCTCGGGCCTCTCGAAGGTTATCGGAGAAGCGCTTTCGCAGGTCCTCTGCAAACTTCACGTAGGGGCGAAGCCTTCCCCCAGACTCTGTAGAAAGGAGAGTGTTAAAAAGCGGGAACGGCGAGCTCCATGCCTGTAGGGATGGCCGAAGGGGCTTAGCCGAAAGAGCTCGGGGAATTGGCGGCGCGGTCACCCGAAGCGTCCTTCGGAGGCGCCCGATGCCTTGTCTTTCCCTTTGGCGGCAAGCGGAGGCCAGCTCCCGAAAGTGGAAGCAGATTTCCCCGCGTGGGAAGTAAACAAACCTCTGTTCGCGGGTGGTCGCCCTTGCCGCCGAGGTAATTGGGGAGGCGACCTTGTCAGGGCCATGTCGGCGACTTCGGGGGAGAGAGGGAGGTCCGGCCTTCCTTCGGAATGTCGGCGTGTCTCTTTTTGGAAAAAGTTGAGTCTGAACGAGCCCGTGCGCGGAGCAAGACGTTATTCTCCCGCGGTCCCGAGGGCTCCGCGTACTTTGTCCCGCGGGGCAAAGAACTTGCCGTGCGCGGCAACGGATTTGGCGCTGAGGCGCCATTGTGGGCGTTGGGCTGTCGCGAGCGACAGTACATCAAGCGCGACGTTTTATTGCGTTGTTTTGTAAAAAGTTGTGCATAATGTGTAAATATATATTTATTTACTCAATCACTGAGTCGTGAGCGTCACTGAAGCCACCGGAAAGAAGCCACCCTACAGCCAGCGCAGTACCCCACGATCGACGAAGAACATTACTGGCGCAGTCGACGGGGATCGTGGACGTCGTCGGCCACTTCGACAACATCGTGTGCCAGGAAGACGACGAGGCCAGTGCTGGCGCGGAGTGTGGCGGTGTCCAGGACTTGCCGAGACAAGGAGCAGCTGTCAACAAGCAGCTTGGCGACACCGGAGGCCTTCAGCGGCGGCAGCCGGGTCTCACAGAACAGACTGCGTGCGGTGATCGACGCCGGGAATCGCGAGTTCGGCGGCGTCAACGACTTTCGTGGGCTCTACAGCACCGCCAGGTAAGTGGTCGTTTTCCCTTCCGTCGCCGGCTGACACCCGCGCACTTAGCTGCATGGCGAGGTATAACTGGCCCATTGGGGAGAGCCTCAGTGACGGAGACGACGAATGGTCGGATGGGGAAGCGGTTCCGCTGAGTGTTCAGATAGCCCTCGTGAGGAAAAGAACGAAGGAGCTAGACCTGCAGATACAACTCGCAGAGCTCCGGGCGGAGGAGCGGAGAGCAAGAGCTCGGCTCCTGGAGGAGCGCCGAGAAGGGTCGCTGATTAATGCAGCGGCGGGCGCGGAGCCCGAGGCTCACCGCGTGAGCGAAACGGAACCGGACGCACTGGGCGACCCGGAGGCTGCCATGGGGTCCGAGGCCGATTGTGCCGCACAAAAGCCGGAGACTGCCATGGAGTCCGAGGGTGATCGCGCTGTCCAGGAGCCGGAGACTGCGGTAGGCTCCGAGGCCAATCGAACCGTACAGGGACCGGAGACTGCGGTGGGGTCTGAGGCCGACCGCGGTGTCGAGGAACAGGACACTGCCGGAGGGTCCGAGGCTGACCGCGCTGTCCAGGAACCGAACCCTGACGGGGGTTCCGAGGCTTATCGCGCTGTCCAGGAACCGGAGACTGCGGTGGGGTCTGGGGCCGACCGCACTGTCCAGGAACAGGACACTGCAGGGGGGTCCGAAGCCGGTAGCGCTGTCAGGGAGCCAAAGACGGTCGTGGGGTCCGGGGCCGATCGTGTCGTTCAGGAACCGGACACTGCGGTGGGGTTCAACGCCGATCGCGATCTCCAAGAAGTAGGGTTTGAGGCCGATCGAGCCGTACCGGGACCGCTGACTGCCGTGGGGTCCGAGGCCGACCGTCCCGTGCTAGGACTGGAGACTGCCGGGGGGCCCGACGCCGATCGCGCTCTCCAGGAACCAGACACGGTCATAGGGTTCGAGGCCGATCGTGCCGTACTGGGACCGCAGACTGCCGTGGGGTCCGACGCCGATCGCGCTCTCCAGGAACCGGACACTGTCGTAGGGTTCGAGGCCGATCGTGCCGTATTGGGACTGGAAACTGCCGGGGGGTCTGAGGGCCATCGGGCCACTTGCCAACCAGGGTCTTCCTACGTCCGGGCAGCTGGAGGGGAGGAGCTCCCGGAGAACCAGGGGTCGGGCCTGACACTGGAGAGGCTGGTAGAGGCTGACGTCGCGAGGGGGGCTACTGCAGTTGTTCAGATTGGACTTCGGCGTCCACACGACGGGCCTTGTGTTGAGGGTGGGACACAGCGGGTGCCACCAAGCGGGCGGCGCGAGGAGGTGCAGGTGCAGGAGCACGAATCGCCGTGGGGCGACGATCTTGGAGCGGGGACGGCGATGGCGCGCCATGGGCGCAAAGTTGGTCCTTTCTCTGACGTCTGCGAAGCGATTGCCGAACGCGGTTCCGTGGTGAGGCCAAGCCGAGCACGCCTTCGTGGGCCTAATGAAGCTCGCGACACTCGACACAGGTGCCCAAGTAAGGGGTGATTGTATGGTGCAAGGGAGTGCTTTGTCGCGCTCATGCACGTGGTGTCAGCGGGCGTGCATGTGGGGAAGCGATCACTGCCGCGGCCCTTGTGGGTGCCATTGAACTCTAACTTGTTGAGTAGCGTTTGCCACACTTTTTGAGTTTTGTTGTGTTTTTGTTTACGGCAACTCTTGCGGCGCTTTTGATGTCGTTGGTGCGACCAAGACAGGTCCGCAGAGTCTATAGTTAAGTGGGTGATCAAGGTTTCTGTCTCCACGAGCAGAAAGAAGTGTTGTGCCTGTTTTTAATTTTCATTTAGCAAGTCGTAGTAGAGGAGCGTGGCTGTGTTTTATTTTGTGTAATCGAACGTTTCAGCGTTGTTCAGTGTTCACCAGGCGTTTTCAGTTTACCCTTGACTATTGGTTCGCCGTGATTTATTGATGTTTTGGTCTTTTGTTTGCGGAAGCTCTTGCGGCACCAACGGTGTCGTTGTTGCGAGCGGTCCAGGTCCTCGAGAGGCCTGCTGAGAAACGGAGTGTACTAAGAAGTGTTGTCTTTTTTTTCTCTCAGTTTTATATAGCAATTGGTGCTAGAGGTGCCTGGCTTCGTTATTTCCAGCCATGTGTTTTGTTGTTTTTATTTTTCGCTTCAGTTTAAGCGGGTTGTTTTTGTGTTCTTGTTGGGTTTTCGGCCATCCTGTTTTTGTAACTGCTGGCTAGTCCAGAAGTCCTAGCGCAGTTTTCGGGGGGACGTGTAGGGATGGCTGAAGGGGCTTAGCCGAAAGAGCTCGGGGAATTGGCGGCGCGGTCACCCGAAGCGTCCTTCGGAGGCGCCCTATGTCTTGTCTTTCCCTTTGGCGGTTAGCGGAGGCCAGCTCCCGAAAGTGGAAGCAGATTTCCCCGCGTGGGAAGTAAACAAACCTCTGTTCGCGGGTGGTCGCCCTTGCCGCCGAGGTAATTGGGGAGGCGACCTTGTCAGGGCCATGTCGGCGACTTCGGGGGAGAGAGGGAGGTCCGGCCTTCCTTCGGAATGTCGGCGTGTCTCTTTTTGGAAAAAGTTGAGTCTGAACGAGCCCGTGCGCGGAGCAAGACGTTATTCTCCCGCGGTCCCGAGGGCTCCGCGTACTTTGTCCCGCGGGGCAAAGAAGTTGCCGTGCGCGGCAACGGATTTGGCGCTGAGGCGCCATTGTGGGCGTTGGGCTGTCGCGAGCGACAGTACATCAAGCGCGACGTTTTATTGCGTTGTTTTGTAAAAAGTTGTGCATAATGTGTAAATATATATTTATTTACTCAATCACTGAGTCGTGAGCGTCACTGAAGCCACCGGAAAGAAGCCACCCTACAGCCAGCGCAGCGCCCACGATCAACGAGAAACCTTACTATGCCGAAATTCAATTGGGCAGAAGTGAAACCCGTTGACCGATTAGTGGTCGTACGGGTTGCGAATGCTAGCTCTGGCAGTTTCGCGTCCCAGTCTTTGTGGCGCTCAGTGTAGGCCACTAACATCATCTTAAGGTTCCGATTTACCCTTTCTGTGATGTTTGCTTGTGGGTGGTATGGGGAAGTTCTTTTGTGCTTAATTCCCAGCACTGCGCATCCGTCCACAAACACCTTACTCGTGAGATAGGAGGCATTATCGCTTACAAGCTGTGCAGAAAAGCCGAACCTAGCGAATGTTTCGAGTAGACATTCCCAGATGTTTTGCGAATCTAGCAAAGGGAATAACTCAACCCACTCCGTGAAGTGGTCGGTTACCACGAACAAGTACTGATTGCCACGGGTACTACGTGGGAAGGGGCCCATGACCTCACAGCAACAAATCTGCCAAGGACTCTGACTCGCGATTGGTTGCATGAGACCGGGGGGCTGACCACCACGTGGTTTTGCCTTCTGGCACACCGAGCAACTAAGAGCGTATCGGAGCACCTCCTGCCTCAGGCCTGGCCAGGTAGCAATTTGGGATAACTTTTCGTAAGTCTTGCTCCCACTGCTGTGTCCTGCCAAGGCAGAGTCGTGCATGTATCGGATGAAAAGCTTACGTAGCTTGAGGGGTATCACGGTCCGGAACGCCGAGCCATCCGGATCGTCGTCGGCCTGGGGGTTGTAGCGCAGCAGGAGGCCGTCGTCGCTCATCAAGTAGGAGTCGAACTCTTCGTCACTTGGGCGGTCGACTGGACCTCTTGCTGCCAGCCAAGCGGACACGCGTTGGCAGAGCTTGTCATCCAGCTGCGCCTTGCGAAGCTCCTCGCGGCTCACCAAAATACCCCACCGTGAATCTGGGGATCCTCGTGTCGTGGCGGCGAAGGTCACCAAGCCATGGGTATCCTGTGAGTGTTCCTCGGGAAGTGGAGCACGAGAAAGCGCATCAGCAACTTTGCTAGTTGACCCCGGGCGGTACATAATGGAGTAGTCGTACTGTTGTAGCGTAAGCGCCCAACGAGCAAGACGTCCAGCCGGACTCATAATTACCCTTAGCCATGGTAACGCTAAGTGATGAGATTGAATCTGGAACGTTGCGCCATCTAGGTACATGTCGAAGCCCTTCAAAGCATGAATAATGGCGAGACATTCACGTTCTGCGACACTTGTGTTGCGCTCGGCTGGAGTTAGCGTGCGGCGCGTGAAAGCAACTGGCCGAAGCACACCGCCATACTCCTGCAGCAAGACAGCACCCAGGCCACAGTTACTTGCATCTGTCTGCAGAATTAACGGCTTGTTCAAGTCTGGGAGCTGTAAACAAGCGTTGTCAGTGACGGCTTTTGAAAAGGCTGCGAATGTGCATTGTTGTTGTTCGGCCCAACACCACCTGACGCCTTTTTTTATGAGCTGATTAAGCGGTTGCGATATCTCGGAACAGTTTGGAATGAAATCCCTGTAGAACGCAATCATTCTGAGGTATCTTTGGAGGCCCTTTACGTCACGTGGGCTTGGGTATTCCGTTAGCGCGCGCAACTTATCTTCGTTGGGATGGAGCGTGCCGTTATCCACAACGAATCCAATGAGGTTAATCTTGGGCGCGGCCACGGAGTAGGAAGGCTCTTTAGGTGTAGAGACTCCGCTCTCCGCCGCGACCAGATAATGACACCCCGCGCGCTTCGCTTCACGGAGCCACCCCCAGATGGCACCGTAAAGGCCCATACGCACATTCGCGTTTGAGCGCGGTGCGTTCCGTAGCGGCAAGCAGACGCGTTGCGTTGCGAAGACCGCTTGCGTCAAGCTTGTACGCACAGTTGCGTTGACACGCAGTCAACCGCAGTCAAGAGCCAATAAGAACGCGCTATCGTCGCTAGTGGCTCACCAATAGTAAGCGAAATCCAAGGCAACATGGCGGCGCACGGCGACGGCGTCTGTGTTCGATCTTGGGACAATCTCGCCGGCTTCCCCGACGTTTTGTGAAGCTTGAACCATCGCAGCCTTGGAAAATACTGTCCCCACCGCTCCCCAAAACGAAAAAGCAAGCACTGCGACGGTGCGACCGGCGAACCGGATACGTCTCGCCGAGTCGGCCGGGTGGGGCGAACGAACACGTCATCCCCTCTCCTCTTTCGGCTTCTGATTGGTCGAACGCACCCGAACGCACCGCAACGCTTCGGAAAGTTGAGCGAGTGTCTACTCGCTTGCGTCGCGCTACCGAGCGTTGCGGGAAGGCGCGCGTCGCTCTGCAAGCGACCGCGCCTGGCCGCAAGGACTTCGCAACGCACTCAAACGCGTTCAAACGCGAATGTGCGTATGGCCCTTAAGTTTCAGGCCATCCGGCAGCGCACCGGGCCGCCTGTGCTTGCTGCCTGCTCGGCGTGCAGCTTGCTTTCCGGTGACTACCGGTCCGCGTACGATGGGGTATAGAGGTGGGGCCACTATCATCTCTCTCAGCACACTGAAGTTTTCATAACGCGAAAAATAACAGACGCACAAACAAGAGTAACTCCATAATACCAGCCGACGCGGCGGTCTACGAGTGAAAAAAAAAATCCCTTTCTTGTAGATAATCTTCAGCCTAGCTTACATTCCGTCGTTTGTTCCCTCAGTAGCGCAATACTAACGTCGGTAAGCGTTATTAAAATTAATAAACTCTGATTGTACCGCAGGTGAACGATAATTTGAGTGCGACCGAAAAAAAAAGAATGCACAAAAATAAAGAATGATTAACACAAACCTTGTTAACGGATAATACGGAACTGAATTGTTTTAAGCACCGTTCACATGACTTTTCTAAAAACAAATATATATATATTGGGTTCGCAAATTCCCGTTGATTTGACTGGACTATTAAACTTTTTTTTTCAACATGTGGGGCAGCTAACGTGACTATTCTTATACATTTTAAGACAGTCTATGAGTCCCGATAAATTGAACTGCTGGCCGAATTGGCACGATATTACACATTTTGCACGCAGAGGTTAATAAAAGCAGAATTCTTTGAAAGGTTCACTTTGTTAGTACACTTACATTTGCATGTAGCAGATTGCAGCAAAGGTTTATAGTAACCACACTCGTCAAGGAAAGCAAACCGGTTTTATTAATGGCACTTTTAATATAAGTATAATAATAATATCATCGCAAACTTCAACAAAAAATTAAAAAAAAAATCGCTGTAAAAAAAGCGCTGTAACAAAAAACGTTGTTAAAACTTTGTTTAATGTATGACACACTCTATAGTTGCTTTTGGAGTTCTCTTCCACATTACGAGTCGCACAGTCGGGACTCTTTCTTCTTTTCTCGAGACTGCTTCTTTGCATCTCGGTTTTTTTCTTTGCAGTACTGTCGCATATTCACGCGATCCGAACCCTTTTGCGCGTTCGACCGAAACCGGAGAAGCGTCTGCCTTTCACGGAGGCGCCTGTATTCCACAAGAACGCCAGACAGAATTCGACCCTGAACAGATGGGCAGTCTGTTGTGTCTGCGTCTACCGCATGCAAGACAATCCCCTACGAGGCTCTTTCAATTCGGAGAGAACAACGACCGAGCATCGGGGTCGAGAGGAGGTTGCTGACGTATAGGCCAGCTTTCGAATGCGGCACTAACCGACCAATGGCACGGCAGCTCCAGAACCCCAAGAACCTGTCCGCTGCCCATTCGATGCGCTCCTTTTGCCAATATGTTACACGATATAACCATGTAAATAAACTAGTCTTCCGTCATGTTAAGTTTTCCCGATTTGTTTCCCTGACTATTTAACTAGGATGTTGTTCGCGAGAAAGGTTGGACGCCAGCGAGATAGCCATGCTACCCGAGAGACCAGGCTGAACGTCGACTAACAGGAGAAAACACAGAAGGACACGGACGAAGTCTCAAACGGAGCTACAAACTTCATTTATGGTCCCCCTCTTTTTCTCTTCCCTTTCCCAAAACATTTACCCCTTTCCCTCGTCCTTTTCCCAGGCCCTTTGTACATCCAGTCAACAATAAGCTCAGACGGCGCCAACACAAAGCTGCCGACAGATCCACTGTCAACACACACAAACCGTGACACCCCGAGGTCATTCCGGTTCTCTCAAACCAGTCAGCCGCAAAATTTTTTCGGTCTCTGTGCTTAAGTGGACGGACGTGTGACTGATGCATTCGGCAGACGTCTTTATCCTGATCGTCTCTTTTACTAATATTTTCATGTCGTTATTTTCCCTTTCTAAAATGTTTACGTTTCCCCAGTCCGGAGAGCAGTCGCCGCATTCATTCAAATGTTTGGCTATTTCTGAATTCGGATCCTTGGTTTTTACATTTTTTATGCTCTAATCACCATTGCGAAAAAAAAAAAAAAAGTTGGAAACATTTAGAGGCGGCATAGGCAATGGGTGACTCGCCCACGTTCCGGCGGAGGGCCGGCGACGGGACGACCTGAACGTTTTGGCGCCCTCTAGGGGCAGGTGGAGAAAACATAGGAAATGAGGGGACGTGATGTGTTCACCGTTCTGACGGGGCGAGGAGAGGAGTCTCCACACCTAAAGAGCCTTCCTACACCGTGGGTGCGGCCAACTGAAGCTTTCCGGGACGAATCGTGAGCCCAGCATTACGCATTCGCTCAAATACAATGCGAAGGTGCTCGACATGCTCCTCAATAGTTCTCGAGAAAACAACCACGTCATCCATGTATTCCATGGCAAATTCGTACTTCGAGTTTCCAAGTACAACAGCCATCAGGCGTTGAAAAGCGGCTGGAGAGTTAGACAAGCCGAACTGCAGTCGGGAGAACTCGAACAACCCTCTGTGGCAGATGAAAGCCGTTTTTGGAACGTCTGATGGGTGAATCTCGATCTGAAGGAACCCACGACTGCAATTCAGTGTTGTAAACACGGTCGCGTTACCGAGCGCGTACATCACGGAGGAAATGCTGGGGAAAGGGTAGCTGTCTCGTACGGACACATCGTTAAGCCGCCTGTAATCCACACAGAATCTGGCTGTTCCGTCTTTTACCGAAGCGAGAACAATGGGGAATGCCCAGGGGCTCTTCGACTCACGTACTCAACCTGTGTCGATCATTTCCTCGAGCGCCGCATCAAGGAGTGCTCTTTTGTGTACGCTAATCGGTCGAGGGTTGCACGTCCGAGGCGGCACGCCACCGGTTTCAATGCTGTGCAGGAGAATGTCAGTCTTTCCAGGTGTTTCCGTGAACATCGATGAGAAAGACTCCAGGACGGCTGGCAGCTCCTGCTTCAGCGGGCTGCTTGCGGGGCACTTTTGCAACGATTCTCGAACGCCGGCAGGCAAGACGTCCGGCACCACGGTGAAGTGGGCTTCAGTGGGCAGGTTACGGATGCAGCCCTCCCGTCTGGTGAACGGAGTCAGCTCCGGTTTTCCCAGCCGGTATCCGGCACCAGAAAAGTCGAGTGTCATGCTTTCGCCTGTAATGAAATCTCGGTCCAAGATCACAGGTACCACAAGTCCTGGCAGATAAAGAAATCGCTGACGCCGCTTCTTTCCATTAAACCGAATCTGCAGCCTCACGGCTCCTCCAGCTGTTATCGCTGTACCAGAAGCTAGCTGCAAACGGGTTTCGAACTCCCGGAGCCTTATCTTTTTTGCTTTGAAGAGTTCGAAAACGAAATCCCCTATGAGCGAGATAGTGGCCCCAGAATCCAAAAGTGCGGCAATGGGAAAATCGAGCAGTGAAATCGTCATGCGCGGTTCAATGATGTTAGGCTCGGGCTGGATTCGACATACCGATGGAATCTGTGCCGCGGCTTCACTGCTCCCAGGGACTGCAACGGCCGTCGGCGAGTGGCTGTCTGGTTTCAGCGTCGCCGGCCGTAGTAGTTTCCCTGGTTGTTTTGGTTCCGGCCCTTGCCGCCGTCTCGTGCCACCTCTTGTTTGGGCTGCTCGCAGTTGTAGCAGTGGGCTGCTTGCAGTGGTAGCAGTGGGCTGCGTGCAGCGGTAGCAGCAGTCCGACGACAGTTGCCTGCTTAGGCCACCCGCACCGAGGTGCCTGCCGGACCGCCTCCAGTGATTGGGTAAGGAACTACTATGGGTGGGCCTCCACCAGGCTTGCGACTGGCTGTTGTGGGGAGGGCTTGTTCCGTTGCGGCGGGGTCAATACTGCTGGGCTGCGGGTTTGCGACCGCACCGTGCCAGTTTTCACCAGCACTTGCAGGAGCAGACTGATGATAATGGTTCGCTTGGGTGGTGATCTCCGTTGGGCCCCAGCTTGCGATAGTGCACGGCCAACGACCTCGCGCCTGTCGTGGCGACCCCCGCCCGAAACCCCTCACGGACCCCGCTGTGACCTCCGGGGACCTCTAGGGGAGAGTTAGGCGAACATACGCCTATTATGCACGGGACATCACCATGCATTCCACGCCAGCTCTCCTGGTTAACGTGGTGGGGAAGGGAGGTCTCGTTCGGACAGTCCACTTGCGTGGAGGACTCGGGGCCCCGCCACGCGCATGCCGGTTCAAGCGCGTACTTGGCTGGTGGCGGCGGCACGTAGTTCCGCTCGGCATGAAGAGCTTCCTCGATGAGGCGGGCGCCCCGGGCTAGCTCTTCAAGGTTCTCAAAGGTGCGGTTGGTCAGGTAGACGTGGTACCTTGGGTGACACTGTCTTCTGAGCCGAGCTACTCTGTACGACTCCGGTGACTTCGGGTCCGCCCTCTTGAACAGCTCTTGCATGACCCGAACGTACCGGACCAGACTTTCATTTGGGTGCTGCGTCCTTGCCTCGAGCTCTCGGAGAATCTGCATCGCGTAGCCTGCAGGCAGGAGCTCTTCTCGAAGCCTTGTCTGGGAGTCCGCCAGGCTGGTGAAGGGGGCCTGTGACCCCAACCAGCACCTGGCGCTGGCTTGCAACGCCAGCGGGACAATCCGCTCCACGATGAAGGCTTCCGAGGAACCGGAGGCAAGGTGGTACATCTGCAGCTCGCCCAGGAAGTCTGCCACGGGCTTGACGTCGTCGTACTCCGTGTAGACCGGAACGGTCAAGTGTGGTCGGGGCTCTCGCGGTGGGGTTTCCTGCTGGCCAGGCGTGTGGGCCAGGCGCTGCATCACGGAGTCGCACATCTCCGTGACCTTTGTGAGCAGGTTCATTTGTGCCGCTGCGACCATCGCGGCTTCCTGCTTCCGCGTGAGCCTTCCTGCAAGCACAAAAAAAAAGAAACGCCCCCAAAAACCCAACGCAAGCGCAAAAAAAAGGAAACGCCCCCCACAAACCAACACAAGCGCGCCAAACGATTGTTGTGGTCACAAAAACACAGTCAGAAACACGCCAATACTACAAACGCGGACGTGACGGAAGCACGGAACGACGATAGGAAACACGGAGTGTGGGAAAAAAGCTTACCGAAAGAAGAAATCAAGCCCCGTGAAATTCCTGCGAGTGGGTAGCATACCACGGTTGGGTGCCATTGTGGTCGGTTTGCCTTGCTGCATACCCGCCCCGGAGGAGTAACACGGAGCCAATGGTTTCAACAACAAGAAACTACATTTAATGGGACATGGACGAGACGATTAACATTGTCACCAACGGCGCCTGAGTCCAGGCAGCGACTCCCCGTGCGCCGCCTCTGATCTGCCTTATCAAGGCGGCGCATCCGATGTGCGCATGGCTGGCGTGACGTCGCCGCCATGCGGGATAAGTTTGACACCTTGGCCTCGCAGTCGGGCAGCTGGGCTGGGAAACCGCCAGGGTGCCCGGATGGTTTATCTGCTCTCCCAATTTTGGCCTGTATTATTGCTGATGCCTCCCGCTTCCTTTTCTAAAATTCCTCCCATTTTGGCGCTACTTCGGCTAGTGTGGCCCCCTTTTTCTTTGACCATCTGTCTTCTTTAGATTCCGCTTGGCGTCTCGATATTGCTGCCTTAACCTCTTTATTCCACCAGCTTTTCGGCTTGCGTTTTAGTTTTCTTCCTGCTTGTTTGATTCAATATTTCTCTCAATCTCTTTTGCAAACACTAAGTCTTCATATGTCCATTCTTTTTCCGGTTGCTTGGATACTATGTTCTCGATTCGCTTAGATACCTCCTGTAACTGTTTATCATTTAAGTTATTCTTACCCTCTTGTTTTTGATTTTGCATTTCTGGTTTTATCGTGCCAAATCTGATTTTGATTCTCTTATGGTCGCTCCCCAGACTTTTTGTGCCTTCTTCATCTATTTCTGTACCTCCTAATTTGTTGTATATCTTACGTGACATTAAACAGAAGTCAATAGTCGAGTGCGAGTTCTTTCTTTCCCATGTTATTTTTCCATCACATTTCACCTGAACGTTAACCAATACCAGATCAAGAGCTTCGCAGAACGCCTCTAACATCCTCCCTGTTGTATCTGTATGTCCATCAAAGTCTTCCAAATGTGCATTCATGTCCCCCAAGATAAAGATAATTAGTTCCTTGTTAGTGCCAATTTCCCTAACGTCTCCTGATATACATGTCAAGTGTTCTGCATTTTCCTCCCCTGCATCACTCCCTATTTTTAGATACACAAAACACAGGATTGTGTCTAAACCCCCAATACTGCCATTGACCTAGATGTGTTCCCTGCAGCCCTCTTGTTTCCTTTCCCATTCCCAACCCTTCACTAACACCCCTAATCCCCTTCCCCTGCATTCCCCATTGGCCCGGTTGCATCCATCCTATGATATCCTGGTATGTATGGTGGTTTTTCCATGTCCCTCAGATGTGTTTCTGCTAATCCATACACTGCAAAGTTTTCGCTTTCTAATTGCTCCTGAATCTCCTCCCACTTTCTTATGTTCCTGCCCCCCTGCATTTTTATGAACCATATGTTAAGCTGTTTCTTTTTCCTAGTCCTGCGAAGCTTCCTCTCACCCTCCCAAACCCTCCCCGCTGTATCTACATTTTGGCACTCATTTACACCGGCGCCCTCAGGGCAACGGGACCCCACAAAAAATGTACGATGTGACGTCCAATCCTATTGCCTACCATACTCCCAGTGGTTACACTGTAGTGGATGCTCTATGTAAAAGGGTCGGAGCGAGCCTCGTACACCACCCTGTTTACTTCCATTACTCCGTACTCAAATCGTCGGCTCAACCCCCTTATCACCCGGTTAGCTTCCACCACCCGTTTATCTATCTGCAAAGACTGTCCCCAGACCTCTGGGACGGTGCATATTTGCACATGCACAGTCTCAGAGACCTCCCTCAGCTTACGTAACCACAACTCTATCTGCCTGGCGAGGTTCTGGCTCCGTCCCTTTAACACGTCATTTAGTCCTGCGTGTACTACCCACTAGGTTCTCTCCCTTCCCTGTTTTTCCACACCTCCTCCGTCGCTTTGGCCATAGCGTCTACCATGCACTGTCCTGACTGTGCCATACGTTTACACTCCCATCCCCTTTCACCCTGTTCAACAGCCCCTCCTTAACCCTTGTTATGTTTGAGTCTCCTACCACAAGTACCCTCTTAACCCCCGAATGCCTGTCTACACCCCCTCCAGCTATCTGTGCTTTTTCTGCCTCAGCTTCTGCTGCCTTTCTCAAGCCCTGCTGTACTGCAGTACTATACAGCTGTGCAGGCTTCTTTCCTACACAGTCATTCACCTCGTCACAATTTAACTGGTGCCCCGTAACACATTCTATGTGCTCTAAGCATCCCAAAAATTTAAAGTTAAATCACAAGCAGCTTATTTCACTAATAAAAATGTCATAAAAGATAGTGAACCTCAGACCTACAAATGGCGCCACTGAACCCGGCCGAATGTAGGCGAGCAACGAACGGGGCTCATCAGACAATCACAAGCGATGGCTTCACGTCCGGGCAAGCAGCCGACCAGTCCTGCTCGTCTGCACGGGAAGCCCTCGCTTGCAATTGACTGTCGAGTGTCGTTCGCCGTTCCACCCTTTTCGCCTTGGTTTGGTTCAACCACATTCGCTGTCTTTGATCACATTTTTTAATAGTGAAATAAGCCTCACATGATTGTAAGTTTTGGACTTTTGGGATGCTTAGAGCACATAGGTTGAGTTAGGAACATAAATAGGCCATCCTGGAATACTAGGGAGTGCCCCTTTTAATTTATTTCATTTTTTTATTTATATATATGTACAATTCAGCACTTCAGTCAAACAAAGCAGGAACATGATTGCAGACGCAAGTGGAGAGCCCAATTGTGTTGCTTGTAATTCTCCACTTTTTGTGCATTTACTTGACAGTGTACTGCAGATTCATTTTAGACCTGGCAACAAAATGCGAGAGGCAGCATTTACACACGCCGTGGAAAAGGCTGCCACCCCTGGCCGCTTTCTCGCCATGGTCAGCCGATCACTGGGAGCCTGCGGAGCTCTTCGACAGGGGCGTGTCTGGGCAAGCCTGCAGGCGTCTCCTCTAGGAAGGTGTGGTGGGAAAGAAGCCCCTACCACACGAAAAAATTGACCTCTGACAGGTGGGTATTTTTTATCAACCTGGAAGGGCACAGAATCTGTTGTGGCTGTGCTGTGCTTAGCTCTGAACATAGTGTGTGTATAGTGTGAGTTATGATTTACTATGATTTGAAATATTTCTATGAACCTATTGTTGATTTTGCCTTGTGCAGCACACATGTACAGTCAGAGACACTATGAGGTCAGACAAGGTGGATGCGGGCAGACCAGGAGAAATGCGGCGTGGGGTAAAGTGCTTTCTTTGCGCACTGGGCCACGATGTTCGATCTACAGTCAAACTCGACATTATCGAACCCGGTTAATTTAAACTATTTGTAAATGGACTGGTAGCTGCAATAAAAATGCATAGCGAAACATGCAACTACATCAAACGAAAATTGCAGCGTCTCCCCATAGCCCAATCTGCCCAGAGTGCTGTTTAGCTCTACAAGCTGGCTTTCCCTCAGTATGGGCGTTTTCTTGGGGGAAAGCCAGCTTGCAGAGAAAGCTGGCTTTTTTTCTTTTGGGCGGCCGCGGCGACTGCCCGAAAGGAAAGAAAAAAGGGGCATCTGTACGTCATGAGGGGCGGTCAGCGCCCCTCATGACGTACAGATGCCCCTTCGAGCGTAAACTACTTTTCTAAATGTGGCGTGCTTGTTGGTTGTCAAATTCATTAAATATTTCATAGAGAATTGCCCGCTATATCGAAATGGTAGACGGTTTTTTGAGAGTTAGATATAGTCGGGTTTGACTGTATTATGTTGCCCACAGGTAGGGGAAAACAGATTGAACGCAGGAGAGCGGGCCGAGTGATAAATTGACTGATTATCAGGCTGGAAACGACAGAACTTTATTGTTTACTGTTGTAGTTGTGATTTTATTATTTTAAGGTTTTCTTTTTATGAATAACTGCTAATGTATTTCTTTTTATGCACTGCAGGTTTTATCATGCAATACCAACTTGCCCAAGTTATCAATTTAGCCATCCAGATGTGCTGGCGAAAACGGCATGGAAGTAAAGAGCCATGGACAACCCTGTCTGCAAGAAAATGTGTGCGAGTTGGGAAAAAAATAAGATACTAAGTTTCATTCTCTTTTTCTGTAATTTTGTTTCATGGCGGAATGAACACCTAAACCTTCGAAAAATTGGTATCCTTTTTACACAATTTGCTAGCTGTTGTCATCAGCAGTCCTTTCTGCATCTAAATGATATTGTGCATGCATGACCAGGTCACCCCAGAAGACACTAGATCGGCCGGGTCACATCAGAACACACTTGACAGGGTCACGTCAGGACGTCAAAACACACCAAGACACTAGAACACGTCAAGACACTGGAACACGCCAAGACACTAAAACATGCCAAGACACGGGAACACGCCAAGACACTAGAACACGCCAAGACACCAGAACATGCCAAGACCTGTGTCTGAATTTCCGCTCTGGTGTAAACGTCAGAAACACACCAGACCCGGGCTGGTGGATTTTTCAATAGGGGTGGTTTGTAGGCCGCGTTTGCAAAACGAGCTGCAGCATACAAGGAGTCAAAAGTGTTCACCATCTGCAAACGCGTCCGCCTCTCCACCCGGTTTCCTTACCACACTGGCCACGTGACAATCAAATGCAGGCGTGCTTACTGCTTCCTCTCTTAAATCTGGGCTCTCTCTCCGCCATCTCTGCAGGAACGTTGTTATAGCGCTCCGAACGCCCCTCTCCGCGTGCAATGCGGTGAAGCCGCTTCCTAGATAAGGAGCGCGGAGAAGACGACGTTATAGACTGCCGTCGGCAGCCTTTCCAGCATTTTCTGCAGCCTGTTCTGGGTGCCTTCTTGGCCGCGGCAGCAAAGTGCGGCGGTCCGAGATTTTCCCAATTTTATTCTTTTTTTCTTTTCAATTATATAACAAAACTTCTCTTCGCTCAATTTCCTTTGCTAAGAACAGACACAAATGTATTGGAAAAGTGCAAACGGGAATGGGAAATCGTGATCGCTTCGCTGTAGCCTCTATTTCTTTATAACCGACTTCGTTATAACCGGCCTCGTACTAGAGATGTCTCCTGTATTAATTTCAAGACCCTGACGGGAAGCCTAAATTCCTTGGCATTACCGTAGTTGTGTAAATCAATTTGACAGTGCAATTTTTGCTAGATTTATTTTCAATAGGTTCAACGAGATGGTGATACCAGCACTTACGAATGCCTAACCCCATGTCAGTGCATGTCTTGTACCTGTTTTCATGAGCGTGCACGAACGGCGACTCGCGGCACAAGTCTTTTGCTCGACACCTCCGAGATCCGTTTTGCCGGAGAATGGGTCCGTGTGACATTTCTATCTGCTGCATGACAAAAAATAGGACGTGCTGCACCACGTTCACGCAAAAACGCGTGAATGTGGCGCTACACAAGCAAGTGAACATGACGCCAAAGAACATGGACGAATACAAAGAAGACAATGAGGGTGGATGGCACGAATATCGGAGGCGGGCCAAGCACACCTACGAACACGGTCGTACTCAGGCCCGTGCGCCGCGAAGCAGTGTACAAGATTACAAGTAATAACATTCGAGATGCTATTGCAAAATTCGGTGAAAACAAGATCGAGGAAATTCAACAGAAAGACAGCGTTTTCGAGATGAAACCGTATGTAGCCACAGCCAGCAATCGGATCAAGGGCGTCATTTACCTTCGTGGTTATGACAATGAAGAGATGCCGGAGTCTCTATATGCCCGAATTTCAAAGCCGCACACACAAGATCGACGCAGCCAAAATGATCGGCCAGTCCGGAAGGACGGTCCTAATTAGGTTTGAAGGAAAAGGCTACGCGAGATATGCCAGGGAAGCATTCCGAGTCACTTCGTACAGACTGAGGCCGCTCGGAGTGCTACAACTGTCACGAGATTGGCCACAAGTCTGACATGTGCCCCAGCGAAATGACCATATGCGGGATGTGCGGCCATGAACACGACAGCACGGCAGAATGTAAAATGCAACCGAAGTGTATCAATTTTGCCATCCTTCATGTCGCAACCAGCAATGAGTGCCCCAAGAAGATCATCCCACAACGAAGGCAGAAGCCGCCAGACAAACTCTCGCAGCAGCAAACACTCCAACCATGCGACACAGAAGCCACGAAAAAGAGTTCGGGCTCCTCCCCGTCCACGGGGATACCAACCAAACTGAGCACAAACAACGTCGTACTTATAAAATTTACAAAGCTACCCACCCAAAAGGCAAAACAACCTTACATTAACGATGGGCTCGCCTTAAGGCAAAGCAAGGTGGAAGCAAGAATTAACTCGGTTGAAACTGCAGTAGTAGAGATATAAAGCAAATGCTGGGGAGCATTCTGAGCAAGCTGAATTGACAATAAACCCCACTGCAATAAAAGCAATTACACAGTCAAACGAAAGCATACACCGTTCATACTACATTGGAACTGCAGAGGTTTCCAAAACAAAGCCGCAGAATTTAAAGGGACCATGAAACAATTCTGAAATCGAACTTCATCTACCGATCGTCGTAAAAGATGTGAAAAGAAGCACAGTTTCAGCGAATATAGCGGGCGCTCCGATCGATCCAACATGGCGGAAAAGAAAGGGATAGATTTGCGACGCCCGTAGGCCGGTAGCGTATAAATTAAACAAAGCCTGTCGTTCTCTGTTTGTTGCCGTGTGTGAGACGATCATCGCCTCAACCAAGACCCGCCGTGATGCTACAAATGAAGTGTTCAAGCCAGTCGAAGGCAAGAAATCTTGCCATAGTCAAGATATGTGTGCAAGTGTTCGACGTGAGCTCTCATGCTGGTGCAGCTGTCATCAAGTTGAACGGAATGTACGCGGCTCCAAAATAAGGTACATATCAACAATGTTTGCGCGTTGAAACTATGACGCATACTTTATCTAAAACTAAACTTATGGGTCTGCGGCTACAAACATTTTCGTTGACTTTGCTTAGATGATGTAAACCATTCAGGCCTCGCTTCAAATGGTGTTGTGAACTCTTGGGTTGTTCTAGTTAATTGTGCTAAAAAGCGGTTGGATGGAAAGTATGACAGCTATGGGATACGGTCCATTCGTCACATGCACACTCGTCACAGGATGATTGGTCACAGGACGATTCGTCACACCGGAACATTCGTCATAAGATGACTCGTCACGCGGCCAACCGGTCCCACAATAGTTCGTCCCCCCAAAAATGTATTGTCCAATTTGGTTCGGGCGGACAAAGTGATTGATCGATTGATTGATTGGGTTTTAGTGGCGCAAAAGCATCTAAGACTATAATGCACCAAGTACATAAACTATTGCTGGGAGAAGGTTAAGGAGAAGAATGAGCTTTAGTAGCAGATGATAGGATAAAACAATGGACATGATCTCTGTATAAGTGTGAAAGGTATGGACACGAGTTCAAAACAGTAAAATTACAGTCGGTGTAGAAGGCCGATTGCTTTCAGAAAGTTAAAAAAACAAGAGTGTGGTATGAGGGGTTCATTGCCAAGTAAAATCATCAGATGTAGGAGAGTATGCTCTTTGTAAAGCTGTGAAAAGTGGTTACGGCGTTCTAGGTCATACGCATTGAATTCAACTAGAATATGAAGTATAGTCAAAGGGCAATGGCAATGTTCGCACTGTGGGGCATCCTCACACCGCAAGAGCTGCCCATGTGTGAGCCGTGTATGGCCAATCCTTAGACGGCAGAGCACCACCTCGTAGAATCGTTAACGGTGCCGGGCACTCACCCATTCGCTCAAGAGTTGTTTCACCATATGCAACTTATTGTTTATCTCAGTATCCTACTCATGTTGCCATCTCTGCAGTATGCAATGTCTAACCACTTTGTGATAATCCTTGCGGGGGATTCCTTTCAGGTGCACAATTTGTGTGGCAGCAAAGTGCGCTGCCTGATCTGCCTCCTCATTACCCAGGATGCCAACGTTACTTGGCACCCAACAGAACATAATATCACATTTGTTTTTGATCGCACAGATTATATTACTCTGCAAGTGTGAAACCAACGGGTTTGTGAGGATATTCAGGGAAACAAGGGCTTTCAATGAGCTTAAAGAATCTTTGCATACTACGGAGCGACGCAGCTTCTTCTTAATGATTTATTCAACAGCAATAAGTAGACCAGGCAACTCTGCCGTTAAAATTGTGGCAAACGGGTTCAGTCTTTTTACCTTGGAAACAGATGGTCCAATCATTGCACAGCCTACAAAGGATTCAGTTTTAGTAGCATCTGTATAAAGGCTTGTGTAGTGCTGATAGTGGCTCTGTAGTTCGAAGAACTCTTGTCTCAGCACTTCGTCCGGAGTGTATTTCTTGCTGTGTTTTGTCAGTGTAAAGTCACAATGGATGAGGGAGTAATCCCAAGGAGCTACAGTGTTTCTGTGCTGTGTCACGCTGGGTTGAGGCTCCAGACCAAAGAGTTCTGCTGCCGTAGTATTTCTCAAGGCAAAAGGAGAAAAAAAACTTGGCTTATTTTGGAAAGTCCTTTGAACCCTAATTTTTACAACAGAGTCATGAGCAGGATGGAGAGGAACAGACCTTACTCGGAGTGAATACATAAATCCTAGAGCAAAGCGTCTTTTCTCAAGAGAGACCTCATTGGCCTCGGAGGTGCGGAAGGTTCCGATAGACAGCCGTAGCCCCTAATTAGAATAGGGTCTAACATCTTCAATACTGATGCTCTAGCTGAGCCATACACAAAGCTGCCATAATCTAGACGGGAGCAAACCACGGAACGATAAATCCGTAAGAGGCACAGTCTATCAGAACCCCAAGATTGACGAGACAATACTTTTAGGATATTAAGTGATTTTGTGCATTTCAACTTGTCCTGCTTAATGTGAGAAACAAAACCCAATTTTGAATTGAACAGAAGACCTAAAAACTTATGTTCACTCTTCACAGCTATAGGCAGTCCATAAATGGTTAATGAAGGATCTTGAAAAATTTCTCGCCGGCGAGAAAAGCATACACACACTGTTTTTTTGTGGAAAACCTGAAACCGTTGGTATCAGCCCAGTTCGTCAATTTGTTGATTGCCAGTTTAACTCTCCTTTCACATATGGAGAGGTTACATGATGATACTGAAACTTGGATGTCATCAACATAAATAGAGTATTGAACTGAAGGAGGTATTACTCGGGCAATTAAGTTTATTTTTATAATGAAAAGAGTGACACTAAGTACACCACCCTGGGGAACACCATTTTCCTGTACAAAATCTCGAGAGAAAGTTGTTCTAAGCTTCACACGAAATGAGCGGCACTCTAAATAGCTTTTAATGATGCCGAACATGCTCCCGCAAATACCGATGTTGATGAGATCTTGCAAGATTCCAAATCGCCAGGCAGTATCATAAGCCTTCTCCAGATCAAAGAACACAGAAAGGCAGTGCTACTTGTTCACAAATGCCTCTCTCACGGCTGTCTCGAAGCGAACCAGGTGGTCCACTGTGGATCGTGCCGACCGAAAGCCGCACTGATACCTGTCTAGAATTTTGTGAGTTTCAAGATAATGCATAAGCCTTCTGTTAATTATACGTTCCAGAGTTTTTGATAGACATTGCAATAGGCCTATAACTAGAAGCACTAGAAGGGTCCTTTCCCGGTTTACGTAAGGGTACTACAAAGGCCACCTTCCAAGAAGTTGGAAAGTGGCTTTCAGACCAAATTCGATTGAAAAGACATAAAATGGGTTGAACAGTTGAAGGATGAAGGTGTTGAAGAATAATGTAATGGATTCCATCTGGACCAGGTGCAGTCTGCTTAGGGGAATGAAGAACCATTTCAAGTTCATGCAATGTGAGTGGAGCATTATATGGGTCTTGATAGCCACTCGAACTATTGCCAGACCTTTTTTCTACCTGTACTTTGTGTCGAAGGGAAGTAGGCATGTAGTTCATTGAGCTGGAAACGAACTCGAAGTGTTCGCCAAGAATGTCTGCCTGTTCTTCGAGGCTTTCAGGGCACATTCCATTTTTTGTCAAGAGAGAAATGGAAAAAGCATGATAACAGCCATTTATTTTGTGGACTCTATCCCATACCTCCTTTGGTGTTGCCTGACTATTTATAGATAACGAATACTTCTCCCAACAATGTCTTTTAGACAGCCTGCGAACAAATCGCGCAGAAGCCTTCATTTTCTTGAAAGTAAGGTTGCTCGGTGTAGGGTAGCGCCTAAAAATGCCCCACGCTTTGTTCTGCTTCTTTTTAGCCTTTTGGCAATCTTCATTCCACCATGGCTTCGGTTGTTTCGGAAGGTGAGTGGACGTCATGGGTATTGCGAGCATAGCAGCTTCCAATATGTGCTTTGTGATATGGTCTACTGCCTCTTCAATAGAGAGTTGATGGAGAGATGTAATAGCTAAAACAGAGGATTGTTTCAAAAGTGTCCAATTGGCTTTGTCAATCTTCCACCTAGGTGTCCGAGTTGGATGTGTAATAGGGTGATTGTGAAAGTCTAAAATAATGGGAAAATGATCGCGGCCATATTAATTAGGAATGACTTTTCATGTTAGAAATAGAAATAATGTGAGATGTACAATTGAAAGATGGAGTGATGTGAATCTACGTGTTCCTGATGAAAAATTTGTAGATTCTTTCGAGTTGAGCAAACATAATCCTGATGACAGTAAAAAACGCTCAATAAGTGCTCCTCGTGCATCTTTTCGCCCACTTCCCTAGAGAGGACTATGAGCATTAAAATCACCCACAAGCACAAAAGGAGAAGGAAGCTGATCACAAAGTAATTCAAGTTCCTCATACTTAAGCTGCTGGTTTGGAGGTATATATACTGAACAAATAGTAATCAATCGGTTAGTCAGTATACAGGTAGCAACAGCCTCTAGTTCTGTGTTTAAGGGTACTTCCAAACATGGTACAGAGCGTTGCGAAACGACGGCAGAACATCCAGATGGATGGCTTGAATGCTGCCGATCTTTCCGGAACACTTGGAAATGCCTGAGGACAGTTCTGTGACTCTTTTATGTGAGTCTCTTGCAAACAGGGCATTGGGGCTGTGTTCCTCTAGAATATCTGTAATATCATCATAGTTTGCAAGAAGACCTCGACAGTTCCATTGCAGAACAGGTGGAGGCATTATTATGTAAGAGAGGTGCAAGTATAAGAAATACATTAAACTACTCTGGTCCTGGGTTGACGTTCCCGGATGAAACTAGTTTGGTGGTATTACTGGTTTGTTTATTTTTTTTCTTTGTTTTAGAAATCTCGCACTCCATACCGTCCTGATCGGACGAAAGAGCAGAAGGCTCGGTGGCCTCGTCCCTCGCCTCTAGCTTTGAGACGAGGCTTGTTCTGTAGGTCTGGGCAAAGTCGAGGCACGTGGTCGAACTCCCCGGCCACGACCGCCCTCACTCAAAGGGGCAGCAGTGGAGGTGCTGGGTTGAGCGTCACCCAACTACATCCGTCCGCACCCCTCAGCTGTTGAAGGAGCGGTGTGATGCCGCTCCTTGGACGAGGCCCTCTCCCGTCAGTCGGGGCGAGACTCTCGGTCCTTCTCCCTGGAGGGACACATCGGAGTGGGGACAGATAGGAGGGCTCCCTGCCTGTCCCGTGGTCGAAAGACAGATGGTGCACTCCCTCCAGAAACCAAGGGAAGCTGATGCCGCTGCTGGGGGGTTGGGGACTGAAGAGCCACTGTCAGGACATCAGGCGAGACCTGAGTGGCCTTCGATTCTGTTCGCGGTGCTGGTCCCTTTTGCACCGCCTGCGAAAACGTTCCTTTTGCAAAAAAAGGAATACTGTTGTTTTGCCTCTTGTTAGGTAATGTTCTTTTGTGCTTTCAGGGTTAGGATTTCTTTCTCCCGTTTCCCATGTGGGCATGTTCCGGCATAAGCAGCATGGTTGCCTTGGCAGTTAACACAGTTGAGAGTATTCTCACAAATGTCAGCAACATGGTCGTTGCTGCCACACTTTGCGCAAGTTTCACGGCCCCGACAGTTTCGCGAGCCATGCCCGAAGCGCTGACATCGGAAACATTTTTGTGGGTTGGGAATAAAAGGCCGGACTTTGCAGTGTAGGTAACCAGCTTTAACGGCAGTAGGAAGCGTATGCAGCTCAAAAGTCGGGATCAAATGCTTGGTTGTCTGCTCCTGCCCGTCTTTACGGATGGTGATCCGCTTGACGGCCACCACTGCCTGTTTCTGCAGTCCAGCCAGAATTTCATCCTCAGTGCAATCTATCAGATGAGCCTCAGAGATGACACCTCGAACACTATTCAGTGTCCGATGTGGGCTGACTTTTGTCTAGTGTTCGCCTAGACATGTCTGTTTTAGAAGCGTCCTGCTTTGAACTTCTGTTTCAACCTTGACAAGAAGGTTACCAGAAAGCTTTTTCGCCTTGAAAGCTTTGCCAATGATGGCATCAAGGCATTTTGAAACTAGAAAAGGCGAGAGCTTAGCCATGATTTTAATGCAATTGTGTTTGTGTTTGTCCTTTGTCCCTCTTGTTCCCCTTCTCCAGGGATTATTTTCATCACTCATCATCATCAGCTTAGCCAGTGGCTTTTCTTCATCTAGGGCTTGAATGACAAAATATCTTGGAAACTTTGGCGGTTCGGATGCTTTTTCGAAAGTAAGTACGGAGCAACCCCTTTTAGGGGCACGCGCCGTGTTCGGTATGGAGGGGGGGGGGGGGGGGCAGCCATAAGAGGCGGAGAATCTTTAGAACCTGTGGTGTGCCGCCAACTACGCAGCCCAACGCGGGAATAGGTAACGCATCATAACAAACAGGGCTTTGCTGGAGACGTTACGCTATTATCACTGCCCAGGTACTATACCCAAGCGTGGTTTTGGACAAGGAGTTTGTCGCCACCCAAGGTTAGCCCTTACCGCCTAAAGAGTTGAAAAAAGGAAAGAAGAGAAATGACAAAAGTGAAAAGAAGGAGAAGACAAGGGTGAAAGAAAAGAGGGGATAGTAGAAGTGGCGACTAGGCTGAATCATCCTGGCCGGGCCTTACCAGGACTCCCGTCTACGAGAAGCGGGGGCCGAAGTGGTGCATTGCCTCACCCGGGGGGCCCCGAAGGAGCCAAACCTACCCCGGGCTCGGCTCAACCACCAGGATGCCCTTTTCTCCGGACACGGGAAAGCCACGCACAGCCAGACGTGGGCGGGCGAACCCGCATGGCTCGGGGTCCGTGGAGACGCCACTCTCCAAACACCTGCTTTCACAGGTGCCCCCTGCCGGGGGCGGACAAAGTGGCTGGCCTCATATCTTAGTATGTGTTTGGCTTCTGAAAGGCGAAGAATTTGTAACAAACGTTTTAGCTTCTGGTTCGGTCCCGAACATTGAATCTTGGTTCGGCCTCACAAAGTACGGTCACCTCTAATCTTAGCATGTCTTTCGCTTTACAAGGTCAAAGACTTTGTAACAGACGTTTTAGCTTCCGGGTCTGTCCCGAACGGTGAATGCGGAGGCCATATAAGAGCGACTATTTTTGAACTCAGACTACATTCAAAATAATGGAGGTGATCGCAACAGAGAGAGGTAGAGCCATGATGCTGCACGAGGGGTACTCGTACACATTCAGCACAACCAATTCCGATACTTATTGGTCTTGTCGAATAGGTGTATGCAAGGCAAAAATAATTAAAAAAAACGAGTTGGCTGCCAGTCGGATTATTGCTCGTTCAAGCCAGCAACTGAGATCAACCTGCTGAAGACTCGCGATATAATGAAAGTAAAAGCGGAGGAGTATTGTAAGATTAGTTTTTTACCCATTGGTTTATGTGACAATGGGAAGTCGTGAAACTCCTCATCAGAGAATGTGGGCAGTTGCTGATATTTGCGATTTACTATCGTCCCCTGCCCGATCGATGTGACCAGTTGCCCTCATGACGAGTCATCCCGTGACGAATGTTCCTATGTGACGAATCGTCCTGTGACGAGTGTATCGAAACATGGGTATCCTTGGTGTTATATTGCGATCAGCTGGTCGCCGATCTTCCTGTTTTTACGCATAATGCAAAGAAGACCCGGAAGCGCCAATCTCATTTCGATTTGATTGTGCACCCCTACAAGCCCCCTTTTGGTTCTTGTGGAAAGCTTTATTGTAATAGCAATAGTCTCATTGGTCGTTCGAGCTGTATGTGCCACGCTGATATCTGCTGTGTGTGATCTGCTGACAAAGAAGTCTGTACTAAATGCCAGAAAGAGAACAAAGGTAAATATTTTTAACTTTTTTTATTTTTACAAAACAGGGCAAAGCTAAAACAAGAGCAACCTAAGCTGACATTTAAGTGTGCTCAAAAATGAATGGCAAAAGGTGCTTATGCTAAGTGGTAGATGTACACAGTTGATTTTCTTTTCGCCTCTGCATTGTAAATTGGAAAATATGTATCAGCAAAAGACACGCGTTCTTTTGAAAATGTTTTTATTAGGGCTAAAATAGGTTTTCATACACAACCGAAGAGTTCGCAACACCATTTAATGCAAGGCCTGAATGGTTATATCATCTAAGCAACGTCAACGAAAATGTTTGTAACCGCAGACCAATAAATTTAGGTTTAGATAAAGTATGTGTCATAGTTTCAGCCTCAAACAAGCAAACATTGTTGATATGTATCCTTTCTTGATGACAACTGCACCAACATTAAAGAGCTCACGTCGTCGAACACTTGCACCCATATCTTGACTATGGTATGGCAAGATTTCTTGCTTGAAGTGAAGGTCATCTCGCTACAACTAGCTACGACCACCCACCGCAGCGATGCAGTCGTCGAAGGGGCGCAGCGCAGTCAGTCGCCGTCACCCGACGCTGCTCGTTTATTCACGGCTTTCCGCCCAGGTGCTTTGTTTGTACTGGGCACCGAGTGTTATTTTCTGTGCTTTTTTGTGCGCTCAGTGGCTGGGATGGGGGCCTCAAGAGCATTTCTTGAGTCTCAATAGCTTTTGCCGAAGAACTTCTGAAGAAAATGCCACCCAGGAAAAAAAAGCACGAAGATACAGCGCACCAGCTTGGCGGACTAATGCACTAGGCGCGGAAATCAGGCCCTGGGGATTATACCCCAAAGAGTAAAGCTATACGCACTCCGGAGTGCACTTCGGACGAAAGGGCTATACGCACTCCACGCAGAGTTCATGCCGCCCGGGCCACCCTTTTAGAACGGCGCGTGTATCACTGGGGAGCTCGTTAACACCACCCACCGCTTGCGTTCATGCAGCTTCGCGGCGGCAGTATCGGCTGCTAATTACAAAACTTAACCAGTACACGACGCTTCGCAGCGTCCAGCCGGCAACCCAAGCCTCGCTGTCCCCGATCGCGCCTCCGGAAAGTTTCGTCGACAACATTCGATTTTTTAGTGTTTATTGCAAAAAAGAAATGTCGTAAATATCGCCAAATGCCTCGAGAAAACAAAATGTTCGAAAAAAAAAAAAAAGAGTAGGCCCACCGGGGATTGAACCCGCGTCCACTTGCGTCTAAAGCGGTCACCTTAACCCCTATGGTATGCCATCACTTGGACGACTCGTTGTGACCATTCGTTTTATACGAGTTTAGCGGAGTGCGTATAGTCATTTCGTCCGAAGTGCACTCCGGAGTGCGTATAGCTTTACTCTACACCAAATGCAAACTTTCTGAACAAAACAGAAGCATTTTTATGGTCAAATTGGATTCTGCGGGCTATACGCCTGGACACTGGTGCCTGTTATTACGCATTGTATATTCACTGCTGTTTGTTGTGGCTTGAGACTGCCTTCCTGTAATGATGCAGAGTTGTCAACTGAACCTTGAAATAAACATATTTAAGCACATCTAGATGTGATGTCCCTTGAAGTCACATGGTCAGGGAAAAGGTGTGCCATTACCTAATTTGCCAACAACACACCCATGGTAACGATCAAAACTCACCGAGTCAATGGGCAGTACTCCAACGCAATATTTATTGCCCTGTAATCACCAATTTGGTCCATTACAAAACCTTGAGGCTGTAGCCTATAGCACACCCATTCTGGATCTGCAAAGCTTATGCTGTTGGCATGCATCATCACATGAGCATGTTTCTTATCAATCTTAAACGTAAAACGCTAGTTATGCAAAGAAATTCTCATATCATCAAATTTTTAGTAAACTGAATGGTCCCACGTGTTACCCTTTTAGCTTTGGAAGTAAACCAATGCACAATACTACCAGTGGCATACATCATGCCAAGCATGAGTGCCGCACGTGGCAGCAAAATGTTTTAACCAGGGAAGCAAACGTAATCGATCGTGTTGATTAAAGCACCCAGATACGGGAGAAATTATCAATCAAAGAAGGTCACTCGAAAGGGAAGTTTTCTCGATGAACGAACATGACTCTTTATTGGGCGTTCCGCAATGTAACATTCACTCCGTGATCGGTACAGAAGCATTTGCTTAGTAGTCGGTCATGCGTGATAAAAACAACAAAAACAAAGGTGGACTAGAAACGCGATAGATTCGCCTTTGCACGAAGTACTTACACTTAAAATTGTGTCAACATAAAGCGACTATGGCCCATCCTAGCTAGCAGCAATCTTAAAATTTATCCGTGTAGTCGTCACACCCGTGCACCAACGAAAGCGTTCCTACAAGCCCCTCCGCCGTCAACTTTTATTCGACGTTGAGTCTGAAGAACTGCTCTATGAGGTCCATATCCCGCCACTGAGAACATACAAAAGCACAGGAAATAATACTCGGTTCCAAGTACAACCGAAGAACCCGGGGCGGAAAGCCCTGAATGCCAAACGACCAGCGTCGGGTTACGGCGACTGACTGCGTAGTACACAGGTTGCGCTCCTTCGCCGCCTGCATCGCTGCGGCGGATGGTCGTGGCTAGTCGTAGCGGATCGTGTCACCTCTGTTGCTCGTACCAGAACACTAGAGCCGCGTTATATTCTTGCTGCCGAAGTTTATAAGCCTACGTTCGCGGCCAACGCATTTACACAAAGCTAACGCCCAGCGAACCTATCCCCCTCTTTCTCTTTCGGCGACCGGCCACCAGGGCGGTGACACCGCCGCTGAAACTCCTCAATAGAACTTTTAAAAGAAAACTGGACTCTTTTGCGCCTTCTTTCCTTCGAAAGCTCTCTGCCTTTTCACTGCGATGCATCTGCGGAACTGCAGCACGTCAGCCGAATCCACGTCGCCTATTGGGTATGTGCCTACCTCACCAGCACCGTGATCATAAACAGTAAATAGCCGGAAAATGTTTCCTAAACGGTTTGTTAAATAATATTCAGATCCAAATTTTGTAGCATAATTAGAGATGTGACGAAAATTGCCAAATTTGATAACGCTGAGAGCCAAGCGCCATCTATCCTGTGGTAAACGAAGCAGCTACTGCGAATGCGCAGTAGGGCGGTAGGGCCGACAGCGTCGCGAAGACCAAAGAACGTTTATTTTTCTACGTGCACTCGCGCGTCCCGACTGCAAGCAGCAAGAAAAAAAGTACTTGAAACAGACCACGACGAACAAGAACGCCGGATCCACAAACACCCGAGAAAAGCTACAACGGCCACGAATCCACCGACCCCGTGACCAAGCGACCTCGGCAGATAGGCCTAGCAGGCACTCCGACTCGGCGCAGCGTTGCTTCAACGGTACTTGGACAAGACCGTCTGCCCACGACCGGCTGGCGTGCTGAATGGAATATGCCCGCGCGACCCTTGTGGATCCTTCCCGTATTATAGTTTGATCGCCGGCCTCAACCTTAGATTAAGAGGTGAGGTCAATCTCTTCCCCTAGTTTTCCGAGGCAGTGTTGACGAACACTCGTCGAAAAGGGACTCTCGTCGATTCTATCTTCTTGTAATAAACGCCGTATGGATTAGCTTCGTAACAGGGTATGTACACTTTTAGTGAAAAGACGGTGAGAGTGCAGGCGGGCTGGTGGTAGCTAATCATGTCGTATTACACCTGAGACTGCGGTGGAAGAAATCGGAAGAACTTTCAGTAGAAGGAACAGACACAGCCTCTGTGTCTGTTCCTTCTACTGAAAGTTCTTCCGATTTCTTCCACCGCAGTCTCAGGTGTAATACGACATGATTATGTACACTTTGTTATTAGCATGCCATTTTTATTCTGACACGACCGCACGTCGCTGTCGAGCTCTAACAGTTCGTGGGAGCTACGTGCAATTCCGGTCCAACCTTCCTTTGCCGATTGTCACGTCAGTATCGAGTTGCAATCGTAAAAGATCGGTCCCGAAGCGCTTACCAACAGCGCGAATACAGCACTTCCATCAAACGCGCGCGTCCGCTCCGAGTGTGAACAGGTATTTACGTGGCTCTTGCTGACACTGTCGTAGTTCAAACGTATCTTTTTTAACGTCGGCTCGCTCCTGCATCTTCGAGGCTACGAAAAACGCCACGGCAATTTTTTTCCATTTACGTCACTTTGGAAGCGACTGACACGGGCCGCCTTTTAACAACAATGACAGTTCGGTTGGCTTCTGGAGTCTTCACCGGAAGACTCGCCGCACTTCCCAACAGGCATACCGGCGTATGGGACTAGTCCCATGCTGTCTCTGTAGCGCAACATATCTAATTGAATTTCGCTCAGCTGCGATGTGTCTATGTCTATCGCGGCGATAAGAGGCGCCGATTCAGAAAATATGTCGGTGACATCAGCGCCAATGAGCGGAGTAAAACCTACCGGCGCACCCCCAGGCCCCAACCCGCCGCGGCTAACGCTCCCATTCTCCTACAGCCGAGAGAGCTTCCTGTTCTTGTGCCAGCGTACGTCACGACCATCAGAATTACACCGCAACTTGTTTTGCGGTCAGTTGGAGAGAGAGAAAAAGTGGACATTTCAATAAATATTTGTGTAGAATTTAATAAACCCTGACGAAAACGGATGCCTGTTCGGCATTAAGTGAACGTTGAAGGTTTAATGTAAAAGTTATCTGGCAAAAAGTAAAAATGTCATTTCATGGTCCCTTTAAAGGGGTCATGAAACGATTTTCAAACCTTTTCCTATTTAGCTTTTCTCCTCAACTCACAAATCGCGCATTGTACAAAACAGTTCAAGAAGACGGAAAGGAGGGAGTCCCCTCTTGCTCGAACACTCGTCTGTGTTCCCCCGACCCACCGCCATTTTCCTCCTAGAAGATTAGCCCGTCGCTCAGAACTCGAACAAAAATTGTTTTCCTCCTCCGTTCAGCCCGAAGCTGACAGTGCTGTGGAAGCTACGAGCTCGTTGGACCAGCCACACTTTTGCCACGTGATCACGCTTCCTCGCGCATACCCACGCGCAGAGAACGAGCGCAGGCGATGAAAGGGAGGCGGCTGATTGGTCCGGCAAGCGCATAACTTCAGCTTCGAGGGGAAGGGAATAAGAGGTCTGGTGTCGTGTGACGCGGTTGGGCCGGGTGACGCGATTTGGGTACCGCGGATGTATCCCAGTGAAAAGGCAGAGAGCTTTCGAAGGAAAGGAGGTACGAAATACACCTAAGAAAAAATGGAGGAAAAAAGTAGCAACGGCGCGTCTTCCTCCCTTCTACTGACGCGCCCCCAAGCGGACACAAGAAAAAGGGAGGAACGAAACGTTTTTCTTTTTCTCCAGGCAGACAGGGGAAAGGTACCGCCCTACCGACTCAGCTTCTTTCGGTTTCGGTTTTCGAGCACGTCGCGCACGTTGCTTAATAAATGTTGTTGAGTTGATCGAGCTTCAGCTTGTCAGCGAAGGCGGCCTGTAGTTCCGTCTTCTAGTCCAAACGTGCAGAACATTTCGGTTGCATTGACGCTTTTATCACTAATTTTATCAAACGAGCAAACGAAACCGCTAGAAACAGCGAAGTTCCGGAGCAGTGCCAGCAGCGCTACGTACTCTGGGTAAGATGGCCGTTTCCGGATTGCGGGACGCACGCGGAACTACAGTAGCGGAACCACGCGGAATTGTGTCGACGTTTTCGACGTTATGGAAATCGCAGGAACTGCATCCAAGACAGGCACGTTTTGCTGCCGGCTGCCTGGGTGCCCTCCGTGCTCAGTTCGGTTCTGTTTTCCGATGCTGAGTGCCAACCGGCAATCAACGTGGCTCTGTATCTCTGCGTGTCAGCAACATAGCAGCAACATCGTGATGGCAGTTTTGTGCGTTGTGAACAGAAGACTGCAATTATTACCGATGTGACCGTGTGTTCGCGTCCCAGTGGTGTAACAACAAGATGAGACGACGTAAACTGTCGGGCATTGATGCCGTTGGTCGGGCCGTGATCGGAGGGGCGGGGTGTCGCAAGTTGACATTCCGCTTTACATTAAAGAGTTTAAGACCACTTGAGGCATTAGGTGCAATCGATTGATGTGCGGATAGTCATGTTGGAACGCTGGTCTGAAAAGTGAGCTCCTATCGTACAGTGGCCGATGTGACTGTCGGTTGTATCCTCCCCGAGAGCGATTGCGCTCGGGGGAAAGGACTGAACAGTACGAAATTATGACGGAAAGTACGTATATGTACACTAGAATTTCAGCATTAACAAGAATAGTAGGTAAAATCGAAAAAAAGCTGCCATTTATTCTGCTGTTTAAATATACTACGGTTCCTGGAGACACTGCCTTCCAAGTGGCGCGCTGGGATGAGCGCTAGAAGTTTTCGAGCTCGCCACGGCGTAGCTCCGTACACTTGACACCCGCCGCAAGTCGCGGCTTTGACTGCATTCAAGTTGATCAAAAAGCGATTTCTCAGCCCTTGAAGCGTCACTTCCAGCTGAGCGAGTATCCGCTCTGCAGAGATTAATTCAAGACGGCAATTGCAGCCATGCGCGAACAGCATAAATAGAAAAACAAACGCTACAATAGAAATACAGGCTACGACGTGCCGTGTGGAGAAACAAACTCATGGCTTCGAACTGCATTGGAGCGGCTTGATTTATTGGCTTTCAAAGAATTACGGCATGATCGAGCGTTTACTTTTTAATAAGAAATTCATTCCTGAGCTATTCAAAATACTCTCAGAGGTATGACATTGCTGGGAAAAAATCAACATGCTGGGAATATTTATTGGTGCTTAGGCAGTCACCGAGAAATTTCGTATGTTCAAAACCACCACTATATAAAAAAAAAGGCAACGGGGAGCTCGGGTGACGTGTTCGGGCTGTGCCGTTCTATGGATATTTGTATCTGTCATGTATGTGTATGCGGTCCTGCACGACACTTGATCCGGCTCCTCACGTGATCGGATCTCGGCGAATAGCGGCGCGGCGGGACGTGGAAGACAGACGCGCAACTCTGGCTCCCGTAGGAAGCCTATACAGGAACTCTAGAGCAGAGCAAGATAAACGAAGAATTCGAAGCGCGCGACCGCTATCTGAACCTCCTCTTTTGTGCATCTCTCCGCCCTCCCAACCTTTTCACCGTTTGCGTCTGGCCAAATACTTCACTTGGGGGAATACATTCCACTTTGCACATTTGCATTAGGCAAAACGCCTATAGCGCCGAATCCAGCCTTGACGGAGGGAAGGTCCGCGCCGAGTCTTCTTTTTTTTTTTTTTGGAAAATAAGCTATCATCATCATCAGTCGCAGACATTTCACGACTACGGGCTATATGCTACGCCGGCGGGCGGTGCGCCAGTGCAAGCCAGTGTCTCGAGGTGTGAAACAACGTCAAATCTGTTGCGTGGTGTTTTCGTTTGATACTTTTTCGAAACGATGCACACGATATACCCCGAGTTTCAGCAAACATTAGTTTAGCTGAGGTTTCTGAATTCGGCGTTTAGAAACAAAAAATCTCCCCAATTTTGTGCATTTTGCCGTTTTGCGTCCAAGAGACAATCTGTTATTTTCTGTATTGCGTATGTTATTTCAGTAATGTGCGCCACTATAGTCGCGGTTACAAGTCAAAAAGGTAGGAGAAGCTCCTCCCACAAGCGTGATGCGCCCGTTTCAAATCACTCCGCAGTCGAAAGAAGAGTTCACTGGAAACGCTCCTTGTTCCGCTTCAATGGATAGACAATGGCCACAGAGTGGTGCTAACTTGTCTTCGACCCCCACTTTCTAAGAAAGCGACCTTTGTATTCATTGGAGAGGAACCGAGCTCCTGAAAGCAGCCTTTGCTTCCATCGGAGGGGGAAGCAAACCCCCGAAAGTCGTATTTGTTTCCATCGGAGGGGGAAAACTCTAATCTCCCTCTCGTGGCTTCCACAATGCTAAGTTAAAGTCGAAAGATAAACACATATGTACAGAAAGGCAAGACCCTCCTCGCGCGTCGGCCGCGACGTCACGGAAACAATGGGACGCTATTGGATGCGGAGGTGGCGGAGGGATATATATGATTTCCTTTGAGGGGCACTTGCCACTACCTTCTTAACCTGTAACCGACTATAGTATGGTGTAGTTTTGGAATTTGTATCCTCTAAACGAGGAAACCCTGTTGCCCTTTCTTTTAAGGCGCTACTGGTTATTGGTCAGAAAAACATTTTGTCTTTAGTCCTTTGTTTTTAGTCTTTATTTATTTGGCTGTGGAGAGCCGCGGTACCGCGGAGAGGCAGCAGCCCGTACCATGCATGGAGGGCCGCGGTTCCGCGTCTAGTGAACATGATAATGTGATGAGTATACACATGCATGATGACGACCACATGGATTGTTGGTATTTGGGAGGATGGCAGTCCGATCCGCAGAAGTCGAAATTTTGTGGAGGTGGGTTGGGCGGGTCAGCAGCTAGCCATGGGGTTCTGGCACGCCGTTCAATCGGTGCATGAAGAAGCCTCAGGAACATGATGGCGCTGTTGCTCACTGGGGTCCACTGGGGTCGAAGCATCAGGCTTCAAGGAGGTGGCCCAGTCAAAGTAGAAGCTGCCGCTTCCGAGGAACCAGGGCTCAAATTGAGGCTTTTCAGGATTAAAAGCGCTAAGAAACGAGGACCAGTAAAAGTTTTTTTTAGCGCTTTTAAGGCTTTTAGCGCCTCGTTTTTTAGCGCTTTTAATCCTGAAATGTACAACCAACTAGCCCAAGTGAATACCCTTTTAATCAAATTGAGGCACCGCCGTCGCCCGGTGTGTTATCTTTCAACGTCGTCGTCGTTGTGTTCTTTATTTATACGCGTATGAATGTATAAATAAAACAAGATAGATAAAAAGACACACAATCGAACGGCATGAGGCGCGCCGTTCTAGTTACATTTCTAGTTATTTCTAGTTATACATGTCTGAAAGAATTTTACTCAGTTTGTGTCTGTAACCGAGCTAAACCTTTTCGTACACAGGCAAATTTAAAGTACAATATATACAATGCAAGTGTTTCTGACCCCACATAAGAATTGCTTATATTTGAAATCCAGGGCACAAATTTTGATTGTAAACATCTAATTATTATATAGTCATATTATAACCGACACATTCTTAGTCAATATGCTGTCACAAACGCATCGTACAAATCTTTTTTTCGATAACCTATGTAAAGGTAGCTTGGCCGCAAGCTATTGGTGCTCGGCGGAGTACTAACTTTGCAGGGGCAAAAGGCGGGTCGAATTTGAAAGTATCGAGGAATAAAAAGTATTGATTAAAATACAGTAATTTTAATTGCGGTGTTTGCGATGAGTTGGCAGCTATTATATTCCTCGGGAACTTTACGATTCTTTATTTTAATGAAAAGTTCAAAATTTAGTCACAGTGGCCCATAGGACCCAATGCAGCAATATTATTTCGGGCCCAGGAATAAAAAGTATACAATCATAAGGTTCAAGTAGGTATTAAATAAGAGTGTATTAGTGTCCTCTATAGATATCCCGGGGAACTTAAGGATTTCTGCAGTAGTCTGGCGGAAATTATCATTTTACTGCGTTTTGCTGATAATAGCCAAGAGAGAGCTCAAGGAGACCGTGTCCAAGAATGCTGGGAATGAAAATCCACTACGAGTCAATCTCAACCTAGCCACAGCCAAAGGCCAGAAGTTACAAACTAGAACTAAGCAGACAAAGGTGGAAATCTCTCTGCGACTCATTGAAGAAGAAAACTAACCTAAAAAAATTACGGACATGGCGGGCAAAATCACAGCCACAGCTGTACCAGCAGCAATCTAGCACTTATTCTAGGCGCCCCTTCCGAGGTGCCTTCTTCCCACAAAAAACAACGACACGGCCAGCGGACTGCTATAAGCTTAGCAAGGTTGAGGAACTGACCGACAGGGATCTCCCATTCGCCATGGGGGAACTCCGAGCTGCTCTCGCCACAGTCAAGAGCAACACTGCACCGGGAACAGATTGGTTTCTGTTGCGACGCTTCGCAGCCTCCAAGAAAAAGAAACCACCGATCTCCTGGGCTGGATCAACCGCACCTGGGAAGAACACCATCCCCACACAATGGAAGATATCATATGTCCTCCCGATCCCAAAACCAGGACAGATTTCATCAGAAATTGGAGTTCTCTGCCCTATCACTCTCACGTCGAATTTCTGCAAGGTAATGAAAAAAAATGGTCTTGGCCCGACTCACCTGGATCCTCAAAACACAAAGGAAACTTCCTCCGATGCGAACAGGGTTTCGTACGGATCTCTCGACCCAGGACAGCTTGGCACTTATTCACAGAGAGATGACCGCGAGTCCCCAAACGCATGTCCCAGAACGATGGTCGCTATCGACATAGAGAAAGCATTCGACACGTTGCCACACGCAACAATCATCCGCGCTGCTGAAAGAAGACGTCTACGAGGACGCGTTCTAAATTTCATCAAGTCGCTCCTCAAAGAAAGGCAGTTTGCAAGTAATCATCGGTAGCGCCAAAGGAAAACTCACGCCTAACTACAGTGCCTAGAAATATACTGGCTAGTGTTCCGAGCGCTCCCGCTGGGGTGGCACGGAGAGCTATGAATGTCATCGGCGGCCGCGCAGGGGCGCTGCTGTAAGGGTGGGTGCTGCCGGTCCGCTCGCTTGTCAGGTTTCCTATCGCGCGTCGTGAGCAAGGCGTCGCTGGGCCGTATTTTTAAGTGTTAGTGTCAGGTTGCGAGGAATGTTTTTCTCAGGCGTAGTTAGCAGTTCTTGCCGGCACCGCTCAGCTGGTAGCGTTATCCGGGTATTTTTGTTTTTGCATTTACTGCAGGTACTTGAGCGGTGTTGTGGTATCAGGTTGCGCTTGGTTTTTTTTTTCTTTCGTGCTTTTTTCTTTTCTTTTGGAACTGGCTGGTGATGTGCCCATGCCGGTGGCAGTTGTTAGCCTGTCCATTCCAGTTTTCTGTGGTAGAACATTAAATAATAATCGCGAAGAGAAAAATAACGGGACTCGAAATAGTTTCACGTTTTACTTTATTAGGCATGTAAGACATTTATTGGAATCAACAAAATAGGAACAAAATACAAATTATGAAAGCCTGCATTCAAAATTTCTAACATCAATTTGAGCAAGGAAAAGCTATTGGCAGTGGCGCAACTTAAGATATTTCAGTCGCTGCCTTTGGCCTTGACGGTCTCTGTTCAAACCTTTTAAGAAAAATCTAAACCTTAAAAGAATATAGAACTTCACTACAGTTGCCAAGGTTTTCTTTCCATGCTCGGGGCACCCTATCTGAGGCAATTTCGAGGACTGCAGGCTCCGTGCAAACTCCTGCATGCTCTTTTCATGCACACTGTTCTTGCTGAAGAAGCTAGTGAATGCATCCTCCATGGCTGCTACTGTCTTTGCCAGGTTATCAGTGGGATAAATAAGCCCACCGTTATCAAAATGATCCGTGAAATAAGAGTTAACATCATTCATCGCTTCTTTTTGAGACACGCACAACTCGGCTGCGCAACTCGTGCATGCATTCTTAGCTACCGTTTTTCTAGACACATAGCCAGCAATGTCGTACACCAAAGCCGCGTTGCTTTTTTTGTTAGTCATTTTCTGGGTGAATGGTCATTTTCTGGGTGAATGGACTGAAGAACGTCTTCTGCTTCATCAATGTTTCCATTGTCCAGAAAATGGTCCAGTTGGTCCGACAGACACTTCGCTGTGACAGTGGGCACATCTGCAGTACTCAAGAGCGATTTAACGACTGCAGGAGGGCAATTGCCTCCCTTTGGTGACCTCGCAAGGTTGTAAAAGGACAAGACGTTGACAGTTACTAAGAACTGTGACACGGTTGGGTGGTCGTTACAGCCTGCGGATTGCCTGATTATCCCAAAGAGATTTTTCTAGTTTGTCCTGGCTCAAACGAGCAGTTAAAAGGTATGTAAATCCTGCAACAGAGTTCAGGTAAGATAGCAGGTCAAGCGTGCTTTTAATTGTGACCCTGAGCCCAGAAGCTGTACTTCCTGTCAAAAAACCTCCTCCAGCTGGCTTCGCGTGGGCCTCCCACTCATTCAGATATACTAAAAATTTCTGTAAAAACGTTGCGTTTGGACTGCCAGGCTTCAATGCTCTGGCGCTCATCCTTGCTGTCATAATACGAATGAGTTTGTTCATCTGCCGAATAAAATCCTCTGTTGGCTCCATTGTTCTGTACCGTGATAAAATGTGTTTCCTGTGTTCAAAGAGCCCCTTAATAACTTCATCCCCGAAAAGCTGGAAAGCGAGATTTACTTTCATCTTTTCAAAGCAGTTAGGCTTGATATGTGCAAGCGTAATGCTAGGCATGGCCTTCAATGTTACATTGTCACGGTCCACGTCCCAGGCTGCCTGTACTACGCCACTGTGGACATGACCAGATGGTGTCAAATAGCCCTTTGCGACAAATCCATTCCGAACATTCTTAATTAAATGAGGAAAATCTGAAATGATGAAGAGCTGCCTCGTTGGGTCCACAGGATGCCGTGTGCTGTTTTTGATGCGGCCATCTGCAGAGACTAAAACAAAAGAAGTGATAACAATTTGACGGAGGACATGGGTTTGAAACTTTTGAAATGCTAGAAATAGGTTGTTGAAATTTGCACCAGTTTTCTACTTCGTTACTAGATTAGGCGGTGCCAAGTTTGGGGCATATCCGACCGCCAGTTTGCAAGTTACAACATTTTTAATGTTTCGCCGCGCAGTGTAAAAGGCGTCCTTTCGAACGTGCCCAAGAAAACGAAAATCCGCCATGCCATTCGCGATTTAAAATTCTCCAAAGCTGCGCCTTTTCATCACGTCTTAAGGGCTCATTTACTACTTTGTCGCTAACATGGCATTACTCAACCCAGCAATGCAGAGGAACTTTACTGGGTGATATATTGCACCATATAGAGTAGAAAAAACAGTTCCAGAAAATCAATATTTTTTTCAGGTTTTTTTCGATTTTGGAACCCGCGTCTTCCCTTTACACCCTGCAAGTTTGCATGACCCCCTTACCTTGTACACCAAAGTGTCGCCACATGCTTCTATTCCAGGTGGCACCATCACATGTTACGGTGTTAACAACCAAGCCAGCTTGTTCTGCAAGGATGGTGGTTTCTATGATGATCTTAGCAAGAGTTGGTGCCTTCACATTGCCTCTCGCAGCAAAAACACCAAGTATCTGTGTCCAGTTCCCTAAAACAGGCACAATCAGAAATAACATGGATGTAGTGTTGGCAACAGTCCCTAAATCGTAGCCCTAAGGAACGTAGATTTGATGCGGCTTACCGGTGAATGACTGGAAAAGTACAACCATGCCGTGGTCTGCCAGAATGCCTTTCTGGTCACTTGGTGATTGCTCGCCAAGATCAACGAAGCCCTCAATGCCACCTGAATTGCAAAAATAAAATAAAGAATACAATATATTTAGTCCCTAACTTTTTCTTACACATCTTCATTTGTGAATTTTTGCCTAGGCATCAATTGAGGCCAAGGCGAGCTGGCCTTCAGAAAACGGAATGCACAGCTTAGACCAAGCATACTCATGAGCTTTTAGAACTGGACATCCTCAAATTAAACCAATGTGACTAATGCAACAATACGCTATTATTTCAGTAGGGTTCTGGACTCAACAGTGAAACTCACCATTAGATTTCACATCAAGGTGCTCTGATAACTTCAACTCGTCGATTACGAGACCACCATGGCAGCTGAAGTCATCCATGTCCTTCGTTTTTTCAGCCAGAGCAGCATACACCTTTGGGTTTAAACCAAAACCGCCTTCAAAGCGCTGCAGATATTTCTTAAGGCAGGTTCGGCCTGGGAGGATCATGACTTTTTCTTTACGTAAGTGCTCATAAAGTTTCGGACTTCGCATCCGCATCATTATGCACTCAACAATCCATTCGTCATCGTAAGTCATTCCTCTGAGCGACTTCCGTTGAGCAGCAGTGAAGCAGTTCTTGACAGCAAGCTTCTGTTTCTGAGGGAGTGCCCGGATCCTCGCTTCTAGAGCCTCATCGCTTATTGTTTTATTTTCCTCTTTCATTTGAGCCACTTGTGCCTGCACGCGAGCCAATTTCTTTTTTGTTCTTGTGAGAGTGCGGGATGTGTTGTGGTGTTTTCTTTTCTCACATGTGGACCCCTTCTGCTTTCTCAACCTGCCCATCTTGTTCTGAGCAAGCACTCGTTGATATTTGCACTGGGCGCAAGAACCTCCTTCGGTTTCAGTTGTTAACAGGCACCTAGCAGCAAAGAACATTTTTCTGTACATGGAGTACTTGTTTGACACTGGCTTCATGCCACAGCCACAGCAAAGGATCATCATGGAAATCTTCTTCACCAACAATTCTGCCTCACTTCGGGTTGCAAGCACCTGTTTGCTATGCTCCCTTCCTCTTAGATACACGGTGGCTAAAATGGACCCCCGCTCAGGCAAGGCCTTGCCAAAAATTACCATTCTTTCAATGAAGAGGTTTCCGAAATTATTTTCCTCGGCTTCGCAGGATGCGTAGGACAAACAGTCATTAGATACACTTGGAACTTCCATCCATGTTGCAGGAATCGAGATAACACTAAATGGGTGGCCACTCTCGGTTGATGACTGTAGTACAGGCTGGTTGTCGCTTTGAGACTGTGATGCCGGCTCTCCCTGCGAATCCAACCTTTCGGTGCGTTTGGCACACGCGGCCGAATCGTCAGAACAAACGGAACTTTCAATTTCATCCGTTGCAATGTTGCCGATCACACCGCCGTCCAGCGGATGGGATTTTTCTCTGCGTCTTTGTGGAGGCGGCTCCTGTAAGCAAAGGTTCCTCACCTTTCTCTTTGGTGCTTTCTTGGGCACTGGATGCTTCGGATATTGCTCAAACAATGTTGGCACAGCATCAGGCTTTAGACGTGGTTTGTCTCGAGCGATCTCATTCACCACGCCGTTTACCGTCACCTTGAACGCGCGCTCAATGCAGCTCTCCTCGAAATGTTTTTCACACACGACAGATGCTAATGTCAACCTCCTGTCTTCTCTTTTTATCGCCCTTTCCCACTCCGCCAGCCGCGTAGCGTCGGCAGGTGCCGTGAACAGAGACACTTGCTGCTTGTTCGAACGGTAGCCACTCGTGCACAGCGGGACAAAACATGTTCTCTCTTTGCACTGCCTCTTGGGCTTGGACATTTTATGGTGACAATGCCTGCAGAAGTGGCATCAAGAACAGCCGCTGTAGCTCGGTGAACAGAAAAGGGCGCGCACCAGAAGAACAATCACATATACGCAGAAGAACAACCGCTTGTACACTTCCAAAGGTAGAAAGCCGCGTTGTCTGCTGCGGCAGCACCCACCCGACAGCCAGCGCCCTCTGCTGCCTTCGGTGGGCATTCATAACAAGAGTTGCCACCCTCTCCCTTAAGGCTCTGTTATACTCCGACGTAACGCGTGCGCGCGCGCGAGTGCGTCACAGCGACGTCACGTCGGCGAAAACCCGACGCTCTATACGCCGGCGTCGTGGCGTAACCGACGCGCCCGGCGGCGTTCGACGCAGCCTGACCGCCTTGACGCCAAAATGGAGCATGCCGTAATCCGCGCCGGCCGCGCCGGCGACGCCGGACCAGGATGCATCACGCGCTGGCTCCCGACAGGCGTCGCGCGGGAAGCGCGGCGAACGCGAGCAATAGCAGACGACAGGAGCACCACTCCGTGTGGCGTCGTGTTTGAAGAATCGGACTCGGTCGGTCGAGAAGCTGATCGAGGGAATTCGTCCTCACCCGCGTGTCTACGACTCGAGGTCAAAGATGTACCGCTTGTCAAAGATGTACCGTATGCAAACTGACCGCCTACGCTTGCGCCGCAGGCGGGGCACCAACAGTGCAAGTGCGCGTTTTCGTCGTGCAAGGTACGTCCACGCCATCGCTCGAACTGGACGCTCAAGAAGCGCGAGAATTTTTGTATGCTATTCGAAACGAAAAGGAACCGGAAGTGGCGCACCCTTGCAGGAAACGTGCCCCCGTAGTCAGATTCTGCGCATGCGCCGCACCGGCCGCCCACCGACGCGACAGACGCGCGCCGCGAGCGCCGCCAGGGACGCCGGAGTATAAAGAAGCCGAATTTTTTATGCGCGCGGCGTGACTGACGTGACGTAGCCGACTTCGGCCAGCGTTCGCTTGCGCGCGCGTTACGTCGGAGTATAACAGAGCCTTTAGGGGAGCGCTGGCGCTCGTCACTCTAGCCAGTATATTCTAGGCACTCTAGCCTAACAATGTGGGAATTCCCCAGGGCCGGTTTGCTCATCTTGCGGCTGCGGACGCGGCCGCGGCCAGGAGGGATTTTTACGTCACGTGACCAGCTCCATGGGGACAAGGAAGTACCTAGCGTCCCTGCCTAATGGCGGAGAGATCCGCATCGCTTCAAGCACAAAAGCCTAATTTCGCTCGCAGAAACTGATTGCAGGGACTTTCAACTGGAATCTACTTGACCGCCCCTTTATACTGTAGGAGCGGCAGGTAAAGTCACGGCCAGGGAGGGCAAATAGGAGCCAAAATAAAGAAAAAACCACACAAGATAAAAGCGGTAGCAGTATTTTTATATACCTCCGTTGGCGCCGCGCCTCGCGCCTTCTGTTGTGGTCGAGAGGTTAAACCGCCGGTACTTGTCGTCGCGGCGTGGAAGTTCCGGGTTCAAATCGCGCTAGGGACTTCTTTTTTTTTTTTTTTTTGTATTTTGCGCAAATGGAATTAGTTATAATTAATTCCATTTCTTGATCCAAAGTCATTTTAGGTGCTTGCATTAGAGAGGGTTTGCGATGGTCGATGCCTGATTCATTTTTGCATTTGGTCGTGATCGTCTGCTAGTCTAACTAAAATTCAACAAGTAATGTGTTAATATTACAAAACGATTGCCACAACAAAATGTAAAGAGTATAAATATACTTTTATCTCATTCCATGCAAGTAAAAGTATGATATCTTTTAGTTCAGTTTTACTACTTTCTCAGACGTTTGACCTGCTGCCTTGCCTGTAGGATTTCGCTCAATCAATGTATCCACAGCTGCTAGACTTTTTTTTTTTGCTTGTTTTATTTAATTTTTTTTAATTGCTACAACTGCAGTTTTTACTAGTCCTAAATAGGCATCTCTTGTTATTGAAAGGAATCGTAGCAAGAGCGTTATTTGAGAACAGATAAAATTGTAAACGCTGGGGAAAGGATGCTTGTTTCGGCTCCGCTTGAGTGGAAGCCATACTGATGCTGTTAGCTTGGTTTCCTTTTAATGAACATTACGAAATGATTGCAGTAGCGCGTTAACTTGCGTTGATCTTTTTTTTCTTCTTCCCGGTGTTTCGATTGAACAGGTGGGACTAACAGTAAAAGCGTGTAAGGCGCAGTAGTGCAAGTGGATGATTTCCAAAAAAGGATCACAGTTCAAAAATAAAACACGCGCAAAATACAAAAAAAAAAAAAAGTTCTTAGCGCGATTTGAACCCGGAACTTTCACGCCGCGACGACAAGTACCGGCGTTTTAGCCTCTCGACCACAACAGAGACGCGAGGCGCGGCGCCGGCGGAGGTATATAAAATACCGCTACCGCTTTTATCTCGTGTGGTTTTTTCTTTATTTTGGCTCCTATTTGCCCTCCCTGGCCGTAACTTTACCTGCCGCTCCTACAGTATAAAGGGGCGGTCAATTAGATTCCAGTTGAAAGTCCCTCCAATCAGTTTCTGCGAGCGAAATTAGGCTTTTGTGCTTGAAGCGATGCAGGTCTCTCCGCCATTAGGCAGGGACGCTAGGTACTTCCTTGTCCCCATGGAGCTGGTCACGTGACGTAAAAATCCCTCCTGGCCGCGGCCGCATCCGCAGCCGCAAGATGAGCAAACCGGCCCAGGAAGCAGTTGTATAGCCTCGGCAGGATGTATAATGTATATCCTCAACACGTTTATCTACCCCAGCTTGTTTCTCTAGCCTCGGCAGGATGTGTAATGTATATCCTCATCACTTGACGCTTCACACGCACGATTCAGAGAACTGAACCTTGCCCTTAGCACCTGCCTGGGAACAAGAGATCGTTCCGTCTACACAACGACCGGAAGCATACAACAAGAAGCACGCAAAGAGACCTCTTCATGTAATTTCATTACATGAAGAGGTCTCTTTGCGTGCTTTGCGTGTTAATCCAGTAAAATGAACGTTATTTTATTCATTGACAAACCAACGTCGCATTTCCAATTAACGAAACATCAGCACCCGGCCGCAGCTGACATGGTGCAGCCCGACAGGATCCACAGATTCCAACGAAACCGGGGACCAGGCCCTGATCACGTATTCCAACAACGAAACGGAAGTCACCAATCAGGACATTAGTGGTTAGGAGATACAAGACATCGAAATTCAACTCCAGCAAGTAATTGTGGCCTTCCATAACTACTTTCTACACGGCAGCCAGAAAATGGCGTAAAAGTGACGGACGGAAACGGACCAGAACGAGCGTTAACTGTGACGGATGCTTCTCCACTGGGCACGACAACGAAGGTGAGCGGAAACGCAGGTGAGCGGCAACGCATGTAAGCGGCAACGTATGTGAGCGGCAACGCAACAACAGTCAATTTGCTGTCGGTCATCGTCCAAACGCCACAACTCGTCGAGACCCTTAGACAGTCCACAAGGCCCCTCCACGTTCACTGGAGAAGCGACACTTCGCATGCGAAGTGTCGCTTCTGGAGTGAACGTGGAGGCGCAAGGGGGAGTCATACCAAAACGTCGCTGAGTGGCTTCGAGAAATCAAACGAGTGGCTCTCCTCGAATTCGAGACACCAAACCTCACCCTGCGCAACGCCGTCACCCGACTTCAAGGTGCCGCGTGAGGCTGGAGCAAGTCATACGGTTCCCGGATCGACGACTGGGAAGTATGAAGAAAGCCATCAAGGAACGCTTCCAACGAAAAATGGGACTTCAACAATTCTTGGACCAACAACGCCGACAGCTCCACCCCAACGAGAGCATTGTGCAGCTCCTTGTGAGATAGGAGCCAGCGAGCGGATCTCCTTAATCCTACACGGAATCTCCGAGGACAAGTGGGCCAATCCCCTGGAAGTTTAAGGCTGTAAGTCGGTCCTCGAGCTGATTGACCGCGCGACGACTCTGGACCACCGCCGTCCCAGAGAAAAGACGCGACCACGCAAGCAAGTGCCTTGTTTGCGTAGTTGTGTCTTTTCTCTAGGGCGGCGCTGGGTGCTGCAGAAAAAAAAGCTGATGGCGCACAAACATGCGACATCAACGCAACAAACGAACGGCGCCCCGACTAATGCCTCATCACAGAAATCATTCAAATGTACGAGGCAGAGCAACTGTTCTATGTGCGACCGGCCCGGTCACTTCTCTGGGGACTGTCCGGAGTCGAAAACTACAGCGACCATCCGCGCAGAGGAGAAACGCGCGCGAAAGGGCACGACTCAAAGCGAGAAAAATGTCGACTGCTTCTTGAGTAAGACAGGAAATTTCTCCGCATCGTCAGCGCCTTCACGGAGAGGAACCGTCCTCTGAACATATTTGGGTAGTAATTCAATTACAGTAATTGAATTACTGTATATACTTACATACACGATGGACCCGTTCTTCGAGGGCAAGTTCGACATGGAGACCTTTCCAACCCCAAACACGATGATCATCAAAAGGCTGCATTCCATAAAGGGACGACAAAACGAAAGAAAGGCAAACATCGAGCAACCCCGCCGACACAATCCACGTGCACCAGCGGCACCGGAGTTATCCGACACCTGCGTCGGCCGAGCGCTCTTCAGTCGCACAGATGAAGGCGACGAATGTGAAGACGAGGAGGCATCCGATGCCCCAACACGCGATAAAGAAAGCTACGGCGCAGTTATCAACGTCGAGAATGACGCTGCAGGTCAACAACCATCAACGCATTGCAGACCTCCGGCCTACCTTGCAGATTACGCGTTGGTGTGATTTGAGGACAAATCAATTTTAAACCGAGGCGTGTTAGCTAGCCCAGCTTGTCTGTCTAGCCTCGGCAGGATGTGTGATGTCTATCCTCAACACGTGACGCGTCTTCAGCGCGATTCAGAGAACTGAACCTTGCCCTTAACACCTGCCCAGAAACAAGAAATTGTTCTGTCGACACAACGACCGGATGCACGCCACGAAACGAATGCGAAAAGACCCTCTTCATGTAATCGAAGTTAATCCAGTAACATGAACAATATTTTATTCATTCACAAACCAACGTCGCATTTTCAACTAACCAAACGTCAGTACCCACCACTGCTGGCATGACTAATACAAGATCCCGAGCAAAGCACGACATTCAGCTCTCAGTTGACGGCAATCGCATACATTACCAACCCAACATCAAGATTTTAGGCCTAAACGCCGACGAGGACGGTGGAGCGACGATCCGGCAGAAAGGAATTAAGGCCCCAGTGGAAGGTTGGACTTAATCTCTTCAAATACGTTACTGGCGAATCATGGGGAGCTCTAGAGGCTCTCCTACGAACGTTGGTCCAATCCCTGCTCGTCTCCGAAGGAGTTTACAGAATCAACTACCTCACGCTCACAGCGACACAAAAGGAGAAACTCGAGGCACTCAACAGGTCCGCAATGAAGGTCTCTACAGGCCTGCCAAAATTACATCCGCCAAAGAACGACAGAAAGCAGCGCAGATCAACAACATTGAGAAATTAGCAGAGGAAATGAAGATCACCCAGTACAACAGGCTGAAAAAAAAACCTGGCATGGTTTTTTTTTCAGCCTGTTCACCCCGTAACCTAAATACCCCCCCCCCCCCCCCCCCCTTGGTGCGCCTGACCTGCATGCGCAGCTGCGAGCATAAAACTCGCGTACTCCGGAAAAAGTCTGCGCCCTCTATGAGGAAAAGTCTACAAATAAATCGCGGTTGAATCTCCCTTAATGCGCTCGCATTAGGACGCTTGTTTTGACGAAAACCCTGCGCTGTCTTTTGTTTGTCAGCGCCGAGGAGAGGGGGAGAAGGAGAGGGAAAGGGTGATACATGCTACGCTCCCATAAGAGGTATTCAATAGACGCCATATTTTAGGGCGATTGAATAGAGCGCATGCTCAGAACGAGCTCAGATTAATAGCCTAGCAATCTTGATAGTGCAGACTGCACGTTGAAAAATGACCTGATGAAACCTGCGTTCAGCACGTGCTCGGCAGTCGCGCACACAGCTATGGCCGTCAGTGAATACTCCTTATTTGTCCAAAGCACTGACGTCAGCACGCGTCACCCACTCCCTGTCTCCCCGGCGCTGACAAACTGACAGACACCGCCGGGTTTCTGTTGACAGGGTTGCCGGGCTTGGCTGCTTTGGCCGAATTGGTTACTTCTTCAGGTCCACGGCTACTGAAAATTGAGGTCGGCTCTACATTGGAATAAAATATACCAGTGTTATAAAGTAACCATGAAAACCTCCATCCTGGATATGTATCTGACGCCACGACGCTTTTGCATAAACGTTTTGAGTATTTTGAAGAATCTAAACAGCAGTTGGCGAAAAGTTGTTTGAGTGCGGAGGATCGCGGTTGGTACCGCCCATGCAGAAAAGCGAAAGCGTGTTATAGCTTCTGCCAATCTCATAAATCATGCGAAAACAGGAAAGCACTGTAGTAGAGTAAACAAGAAAGCACCGTAATAGAGGAACGCCTAGCGAATAGCAGCGGGTGGGTGATGTCGGCGAGCCTGCTACTCTACTGAAGCAAAATACAATAAGTTAGCTCTATAGATTGCTCTGTTCACCTCCTGCCACCTGCCCATAAAGTGCCCGCGTGAACGTTTGGAGCTGCTGAACTTCATTTCTACTCATATTTTATGTACAAGCTGCTGTAATATCGGACTTTTTTTGCATCCTTGTTATAGACCATTCCATTTAGCGCTCTCTGGGCGGCACCATTTTGTTCGACAGCTGCGCCGTCTCCATACATCCGGGAAATTCAGGGGGTTCGGCGGGGTAAAACGAGATAGAGGGCACGCACCCGACTCCGCTAGCAGACGACAAAACGGGAGGTTACCATTCTCCATCTTTGGGCTGTACGGCGGGCTGTACGGAACATCGAACTCTCGCTCGTGGCTGCCGTTGTGAAGCGGTTCGCGTTCTTAGAATAGTTATGGCTACTCCAAAATCAGCCTAGAGCTCTCTCTTTTTCTATTTCGGTAAATGATCAACTTACATATCTTTTTTCCGTTACTTAAATAGCAGTTGAGTCAGCCGGCAGTACTACCCTCAACTACTGCGTGTATTGCGGCAGGAGAGCACGTTTTTATTTATTATTTCAGACATCCACTCATAGTCGCTAAAGGCCTACACCAGTTAGAACTTTGTACAGTAAAAAAGGTACAGTAACCGGATTCACTTTTTGCCGGAGAGACCGGCCAGTCTGACACAGTTTCTCTATTTTTTTTTATTTGCACGCAGATAACAGCGCAATTGGACTCTGTTAGTCTTTTTTATCTAGCATAGTAATACCCGATAACTGGCATACCAAAGTCTGTGCATCTGCGCTTGAAATTCCCAAAATGACGTGATTTTAAACAGAGATTGTACGCCACCCGGATGCTAGGTACTGCCCACTCGGCGGAGCAGACGACATTCGGGCGAGAAGGGGAGGGCATTTCTTTTCTTCTTACCCTCTCTGCTATGACCCTAATGGAACGGTCTATTGCAGCAAGAAAAACGAAAGCAATGTTGTTCTCTTCTTTGCGCATACCGAAGATAATACCCGACGTTTTTGCTCAGGTTGCGTGTTGGCTTCTGCTCGGCTACTGAAGAAATCCTCTGCTTCAGTAAGGTACTTTTTTTCGAAGACCTGGCAACCCTGTTCGTCAAAACGAGCGTTTTCATTTTCGTTGAAGGAGCGTCGTAGTCGCGAAGCCAGAGTGGAAGAGGCGCCGCGGCGCGGTGAGATGCGGGCGTGCTCAGTTGCCGCTCTGCCTTCGCCTGTTGTTTTTCGCTCTGGGTTTCCGTAATAGAGGTGCGTCGGTTGTGAACACGAGTGATATGAATGCAGTTCCTTCCACGAGTGGTATGGATGTGTTTTTTTCCACGAATGATATGGATGACCCTATCCAAGGGCGTCTACGTACTCTGACAGGCAGAGTGGAGAGAAGAGGAAGAAAATTACAGGAAGATCCATTGATGGATTCTTGTGGAATCTGTTAGCATGACCTTTGGGAAACGTTAACACTTACCCCTCAACAAGGCCAAAAGGGGGTAGCAAGAAACAGAGGAAGCAAAAGAAAGCCAAAACAGAAAAATGAAGGGGTCAGCGTTAACGTTTCCCAAAGGGGGACGTGTGTGCCGTTTGGCACACGCGTCCCCCTTTGGATTCTTAAGGAATGCTAATGTCTTCCTTAAGAATCCACCAATGAATTCCTCCTGTAATACTTGGTGTGGCACAACACTATCTACCCCTGTGTTGGGCTTTATGGTGGGCAGTGCATGAAGGGCACTAAAACAGAAGCACACATCTTTTAATCGGGTTTTGAAAATGACACTTCTGCAATGCCTCTCGGATTCTTAAAAAACTGAGTTCCTTGTCCTACACTTTGAGGGCAAGAAGGCACTTGCAAAGCTTTCCTCCTTCCTGGTTTCAAAAGTAATTGGAGGTGTTGCTGTCACAAACTTCAATGCCAAACATATGACGTCGGGCGATCTTGTTGCGAATATAAATAATTTAGTGGTAATTAAAAATATTTCTTCTGGACGCGGCATAGGCGCAAAGGAGTTGAGTGGTGGCTTAGTGCAAATCTTTCACGAATACACGAACTCATCTCTGTTACGTCACGGCGCGGTGGTGGCGCGTCGGACGCGCTTCCGGTCCGGGGCTGTGGGCGGAAGTGCCCATGTGAGACGTGTATTCCTGCGTCGTTTTGAAAGGAACCAGACAAAAACCTGCCTTCTTGTCAAAATGCTGCGACTGGGGCTGTACCAAAAGGGTCGAGACAGGTTTGAAGGTCAGTTTGCATGCGCTCGGTTCGTCCGAGAACGTGGATATGTGCCGTGAAAAGGGAAAACCAGACGCCGTCGGACCACGATTGCTTGGGCGGGAAGCATTTTGGGTTGAATTCACGGATACTTCTGGCCATCAGATTTATCTATTTTCTTCCAAAATGAACGCCGGAAAACCGTCAAGTTGTACGGACCACCTGCGGACAAAGTTCAGTGCGTCTTCAAGTTCAAACGGTCACCTGATCGTTCGAACTGTCGTCTGCTCTTTCAAACGTTTCTACTTGTCGTCTGCTCTTTTAGAAAACACCGGCCCGTAGACCAAACGTGGGCCCGGTACTTGCGATAAAAAAGTAGGTGCAGGCCTCAAAAGACTTAAGTTTGAAGATTGGTAAGCAGGCTGGACGTAAACAGTAGATACAATGTGATGTTGATCATTGTTACCAGTTGCCATCACCAACTTGTTATGCCTGATTCACTTGGTCCTATTTTTCTTGCGATTTTCAGTATCGACGTCGACCATCTCAGCTACGGTTCACGCTTTTTCAGTTCGAGCGACGTCGCTACTGAAAATTGCGAGCGAAATCTCATCATGTGAATCAGGCTTTAGCGTACATTCTCCGGCGTCCACGCGGAATGAATCGCCGCATAGCAGATTGTTCACGCGAAGTTTTGCGGTGTAACGAGCCTCGGTAATTTCGCTGAGGCCGATCAAGTGATCAGACATCGTTAGGAGGACGTAGAATCAACAAATCGAACGCGAAAAAGAGCGCGGGAACTCACACCGACGCCGACAACATCCCATTCCAATGGTTTGTTTATGGGCGACGGCGAGCTTCTTGCCCACACCCCCATCGCGCATGCGCGGCGCCGGTGGCGTTCGCTAGGGGCGCTCCGGTTTGTTTGTAAACATGAGTTGGTGTATAGGATGCTGGGGTCAATGAATCTTGGCGGTCATGGCCAGATGGAGAGGTTCAAGCGGTCGACCGCCGAAGTCCAGGACAAAATATTTGTCTCGTCGTCCTCTGACCTAAAAGGGACCGTCATATGGGCCCTTTTTATGACGGCCGGAAACGTCTTCATAAACGAAGACGTTTGTGGACATTCGGCAATTTTGTACATAAGTCTGTGAGAGTTTCTGAAGCCTTGGTGGAACTGCGCGAATTTGGCGCGTGGCAGCTTTTAGTTGGGTGATGTAGTTCCCAGTGTCGGTCACGAGTTGCGTATCACCCGGAGAGAAAAGTTCCGGAAAGATTCAGAGTAGTGCCAAAAACGAGCTCTGCGGGGCTACAACCAAGCTAGTCCTTGATCGCTGATCGGAGTCCAAGCAGCTTGGTATCTGCTTATGTGTCCTTTGGTTGTCAGCAGATGTAGTTGATTTTGGTCCCGTGGCAATAGGCGTTGCCTACATGATCGATGTGTCACGCTGTGCTTGCACACTTGGACGACTTTCTTTGGTACGTGGTAAGTGATCAGGAACGGGTTGTTTCCTGACAAAAAATGCTGTGTTAGCTGCGATGTACGGGCTGCTGAACTGCCTTGCTGCAGACGGCATGGAAACCTTGCTATGGCACAACAGATAGATATATTTTTTATAAGAGTGTTCACACTACTGGTCAAATATGTGCTACTATCTGCGAGTATCGTACAATGACTTCGCCAGTCCTGTGCTCCAGAAGTGCCACGTGGCTTCACGCCTCTCTCCGCACGACCGGAAGTTCACGTAAAGCCCTCCAATTTACATTTTGACTCCGGTTGCTCGTAGTGTCCATTGAGGCACGTTGCACCAAGATCGGACTGAGTGTAGTATCAGGGTGCGTTCCTTCTGGCTCATAATGGAACAGGTGTAAAGGCAAACAAGGACTTACTGCTTCTTACTAGTGCAGTGCTGTAACCATAGAGTGTTTTGGGCCTGGGTGCGAGTGATATGTAGCATTACCGTTTTTCCTTGTTAGTGCGTTAATTTCACATTTTCCTCCTCCTTAGTCTCAATAGAAAGTGGTTAACTAGGATCAAATACAAGCTACTAATTTCTCAGTCTTTCATTCATCGACACCCATAAATCAGATATCACCCACTCAAGTTTTACCTAGGTCCAACTAACTTTCTTTTTGTTCCTAGTTCGAGTCAAAACATAAATTATTTCTTCAAAAAACATTTTTTTTGGCACCCTCAGCTTTCATGTTCATAGTTAATATACGAAATCGATTGGCGTAATGTTTATTTGCTAAAAATTATATCCAAGTCAACTGCTCCCCATTATTCATCTTTTTTTTTGTTCAAAATACCTTGAACGCTTTCAACAAAGCGGTTACAAGTTTCTCGGATATATTTTGGTTCTCACCAGAGCTCTTGATGGTAAATGTAATGTTCGAAGATTTTGAACCCAGGATGTTAATTGTATCTACGAAAAACATTTCCGATCTAGATGCAGGGTTCTAGCTGCCAAGATAAAACATGTAGTATTTGAGACTCCATTACTGTACGGCTGCTTTGGCAACGTGGGAATGTTCGAAGAGCTTGAAGTCAGCACGAGGAGGGCTCATACATGAAGACTGACTCGTCTACTTGGATGTTGGGCGCCTAGCGCCTCCAGAGCCCACCGCCGTTTTTCTTTGCGTTGGCTTGGTACCTGGTATCTTCCCCATCAGTCTTTTTCATTGTCGCGCTTACTATTCGCTACAATAGAGAGTTTTAGTATATCGCTCCGATACCTACGATACCTCCGAACACGATAAAATTCATGCACAAAAGCGGTGGCGGATTATCGCTTACCGTTATCAAACTCAACGGAACAATATACTAAAACTCTCGAATACCCGCTACACCATCTACCAGCAATCTAAAGCACTTCTAGCGGAACGTTCTACTAACAATTTGTAGAGATCCACGCTCTAGTAGAAGACGTATATGAGTTTGTCTTATAAACATTCAGGGACGTATACAGCCTACAAATTTACCGTGATCTGTTCCTTCAGAAATGGGGGAGGGTGGGATCATGCATGTGATGAATGCGACGACGCTAGCTTCGCCCTGCAGCGGCTTGCTCTTAGCCGGTGAAGAGCAAACATGTCGGTCGTGGTTTCCTCGTTCACTGGAGTGTGTCTGGTAGTTGTTCGCTCACGATAAACAATGTGCATTTTTTTCCCCACAGTCATGCAATTCACTTAGCGGGACTGCAGTGTTTGAAAACTTTGACTGTTCCCTCTCTCGGAGGCTAACTCCTCGTCCGAGAAGGAACCGCCGGGTTTCTGAAAGCCATAGAAAATGTGACAGTCAAAGACCCGAACCCATGAGCAACGAAAACGGGCGTCGCGCGACGGTTTCCATAGCAACCTCCGCTCGAATGTCCGTTTTTGCCGCTAATGCGTAAAACTCTGTGGGAATAGCAGTTTGATCATCCGATCCGCATCCGAAGACTTCGTATCCGCATCCGAACTGTATCCGCAATATTTGGAACCACATACGACCCTCAATCAGCGAATCCATTTTACATCATAAAATCAAGCATGAATACAAATTAATAAACAAAAAAAAGCATCTGGATTTAAAAAAAAAAAACTTTTTTTTATATAAACCGTGTACTTACCTTTGCACAAATGACTCTTGGTCTCAGAATACGGCAAAAATTATTTGATCGTATTCTGCTTAATCGTATTTATAATATAAATGTCACCCTTCCAGAGACATTTCGCATTGCTGAAAATATGATCGCAGTTTTGAGATCGTCTTCGGAGTTCGTGACACTGACACTCCGTCCAGAAAATGCGCTAAAAAAAAAAGGCTATTTTAATATTTATTTTCCTTTTTGTTTTGCCAAAACCTATTTGAAGCAGACGAATATTTCATAAACAAGGAAATTAACAAAGGACAAACTAATAACATAGTGTCATTTTATTTAAGTCAAACTATAAAAAAGTGGAAGAGGAAAAGCGATTACTCACCATTTTAAAGCACTCGTGTATATGTTTTAAGGCGCGAGTACACGACAGGGAGAATTACACAATATTCAATAATGGCCACACCTGCTATTGGTTTAGGTTTTAAACACAAAACTTCAACTGCACGCTCGGAACCATATCCTTAAACGCAACTCAAACACAACTGTCAAGCAAAAAAAAAAAAAAAAAAAAAAAAAAAACGCACACACACGCAACGTTTAATTTGTCGAAGTTGCTGTGTAGAAGACACAGAACATATTTAGAGTAAAGTTCTTGTTGTGGTGGGGAGAGATGTCAGCTGTCGAAGATCCTCTCCCCGATCGCGGCTGGTGACTTCGATGGCGAGGCAGTGGCAACGACGACGATTTGATGCTTTTTAACTATACATTTATTAACAAAGAACAAAGGGCCTGCGGACGACACACGTCCGCGACCGACTCCGGGACCTCTCCCGCTCCAACTCCCCAGACCCCGCTCCTCCTGGGGTCCGCCTACGTCCCCCAAGGGGACACATTCCTTCCGCGCGGCGGCGCCGCGCGCGCTCGCGGAGGGGCCATTTGCTCGCTCTCGCGCACCGCCAGCACCCCCTCCCCTCGAAGAGGTGACCCTCTCGGCAATGCTGGCAAGCGTGAAAGAAAAACAATACTAATTAAGGAAAACATACGCTCTGATCCTTACACCTCCCCACTAAGAATATTTTTGGGGTTATGATGCTCCAAACAATATTAAATACCAAAAAGGATCAGGCAGGCTTAAAGACAATCAAGTGCCAATCTGGAGCTGCACACAGCAAAACATTACAAAGCGCTCCAGAAATGATGAGCTCGCCTTTGCATACTGAAATTCAAGTAATCTTTCAAGTCACCACAAAGAGCAAAATGTTCCCGCACAATGGAACACAGCAATACAACAACTCCGCCGAAACGATGCATGCTACTACGAGCAGACAGCAATAGAAATAACGGCCAGTAATTATCAAAACTGTCGAAAGCCCGACTCCAAAACTGTAATTACCAAAACTGTCAAACGCACGACACCAAAACATTGATCGAGGCCAACCGCTGCCCTAGCAGCAAGAACAGTGCCAATGAGCCAAAACGGTGAAAATCAAGTAAACGAAAACACACCTCGCGCATATCAGCTTCACATATGCATACGGGCACGAAAACTCGCCGAAATCAATGCAGTGCTGTTCACAGCGCATACAAAAATAAAAAAAAAGAAGAAAGAAAACAAGTTATACAGACAGCGACTTATGTGCCTCAGCGCACCCGCCAACGTACACTATCACGCCGGCCTGGGTGCGACCGCTTCTGTATAGCCATCGTTAGTTCACACAACAGGTCTCCCAACAGGCTGAAATCCCTTCGCTCCCGACCTCCGAGCCCGCGGCCACTCCTCTCGTGGAAGGCTGCTCTAAACTGCCGATGCAGCCGTGCCGGCTCCTCCTTGAACCTTGTCTTCCGAGATGCCTTGTCCTCGGGATCGGTGTTTCGTCCAGTGAAGTCACCGACCTCGCTCGCCTCGGGAACGTCCAGGGTTCTCGTCTCCCTCCTGGGGTCGACCACCGGACACTCACTGATGAGGTGCCCAACCGCTTTACAGGCGAAACACTTCCGCCGCTTCTTGTCTCTGGATTGCTTCGCTCCAGCTTTCTCGGCTACCTTTGGCTTTTCCGGAGCATGTTCGGGCTTTAGGCAAATTCGCTCGGTCTCGTCAAAGTGTTCCAGGCACCTGGAAAGCTCCTTCGGCTTCATCCAATCGCCACACTCCGTCAGGACAACGTGCCTTGCCGCCTCTGCTGTCGCCATCACCTTAATGCGATCAGATATCAGAAGGTCCTTGAGCTCCTCGAATGATTTCACCTTCCTACTGTCCAGGTAGGCGTCTAGAAGCGTTCTGGCCCGAACAGACGCGGACCACCATGTTTCGTCTGGAAGTTTGACCGTTTCTCTCAACAGCTCGCGGAGACGGTTAGCGGACAAACCCAGGTACTCGAATACATGCCTCTTCAGCTCGCTGAATGAACGCTGACCCCGCGTCATGAGCCTTGCGGCCTCCATTGTGCAATTCCGCGACAAAAACTGCAACAGCAACCTGCCCTCTAGTGCTTCTGGAACCCGGTAAATTTTGAACATAATTTGGATATTATCGAACCAGAGAGGCAATTCCGCCGCCGCCTTCGGCATCTCAGGTATTACACCGCGCATTAATTTCAAAAATCCTAACAAATCGTCCAAATCCGTGTCCACACAAGAGTTTTGCTGAACCGCCATTACGGTTTCGCCCCACAGCTCGTTCACACAGAACTAACCTTGGCACTGTCCAGCACTCGGATGTAGCAACCGTTCCCGCAATCCGCTCAGGCCCACGCTGACCTTGGAGCTGTTCGGTCGTTCCGGGCCCCCGCCGGAACAATGGTGTCACTACACCGCTTGGAGCTTGAGTCGGACGCCCTCACCACCACCCGCTCGCGCCTGGAGGCCTCCGGACGATGTCCCGCCGCAACGCAGTTCACGTTGTCGCACCCTCGGCGATCGGGAGCAGGCACCGCCCGGATTCTCTGACGCCCGCAGCTGGTGGGAGCAGGCCGGGAGGCCTGCGCTGCGCCCAAGATGGCTGTCGTCCTCCACTTGCTCGTCGCCACCGGGTCCAGGTCCAGCCGCGATCCTGTCGACTGCGCCAGTAAAGTTCTTGTTGATGTGGGGAGAGACGTCAGCTGTCGAAGATCCTCTCCCCGATCGCGGCTGGTGAGTTCGATGGCGAGGCAGTGGCAGCGACGACGATTTGATGCTTTTTAACTATACATTTATTAACAAAGAACAAAGGGCCTGCGGACGACACACGTCCGCGACCGACTCCGGGACCTCTCCCGCTCCAACTCCCCAGACCCCGCTCCTCCGGGGGTCCGCCTACGTCCCCCAAGGGGACACATTCCTTCCGCGCGGCGGCGCCGCGCGCGCTCGCGGAGGGGCCATTTGCTCGCTCTCGCGCACCGCCAGCACGCCCTCCCCTCGAAGAGGTGACCCTCTCGGCAATGCTGGCAAGCGGTGAAAGAAAAACAATACCAATTAAGGAAAACATACGCTCTGATCCTTACATTTAGCATGAGCGGATTTTGACTGGTTCGTCTTTTTTAAATTAACACATTGGTGCACCTGATGCTGGGATGGCATGCACAAACTGCGCTACTAGAATGAGGTGCGGAAACTCGTGCTGGTGCAAGTTCCGCCACTCCGGAGGATCCAATTCAGTCTCCTCGATATGCTTGTAGGCGAAGAAGTCAGTTGCTGGCTTCTACTTCCTTAAGAATTGTACGTTTCGATTTTTTCTGGGTGCAAAATAACGTTTCTTGTTTTTTACCTACCAAACAAAAGCACGCTTTTTTGGGACGACTGATACCCCTGCATCTTTTACTTTTTCTAGGGACAGCATTTTTGGCGATACAAAACGTTCTAAAGCGATCTTCTGTGAGAACCAAATCTTTCTTGAAGTAAAGAACAATTAGACATGAGGAAGATACATAGAAAGGGGGGACGGACAACGAAGTCCTCGTTGTCCGTCCCCCCTTTCTATGTATCTTCCTCATGTCTAATTACCGTTACCAACACGCTCGTTTTGTACGTAAAGAACAAGTTTCTCCCCGATCGGCACCTTTTATTCGAAAGAGTAGTTTAGATTCGATGATGCACCTTCATAGTATCCCTCACTTATTCGCTCTACATTGTGCGGTTACACACGTTGCACAGAAATGTAGATAAGGACCCGCGGATATCCGCATCCGATCCACTATCCTCCGAATCTAATTCTTTTTTATCCGCATCCGTCAGTTTATTTCGGATACCCGCGGATGATCACTGAGCAATCCGCGGATATGCAGGGTTTGGCTCATGTGTTTGACGCGCGCTCCCTCTGGGCGAGGTGGAGATGGCAATCTTGCTGCTTCGATTGGAGGAATAGAATGGTTAGAGGCAAAAGCAACTCCCCACGACCTTCCAATCAAAGCTAGCCGTGTTGACGTCACTGTATCCGCTGTGCGAAAAGCAGATGAACTTGCTTGTCGAATCAGATCAGATGGTAGAACAACCTATATACCTTCTGAAATGTTCATCAAACATTCCACATTAAAAAAAAAATTAATGAGGAAGCTCGTTTAATGAGCAATCGATATGTTTATTTATCAAAGAGACAGGGGAGTCAAATTGTGTTCGATTTTATTACAGATTAAACTGAGCAGTTATATATATGTATGTATATATACAAACGACTTAAGCACCGTCAACATGAAATAGTCTGCAACGTCATATATGTTCAGACAGGATGACCCTGCACGTTTTTCAATGAGTGATGCTACAACGAACACCATGTTTACCACGTACCCGGTAGATGAAATCCTTCCTGCTAAAATGATTGTAACAACTCGGTATGCCGTACATCCCCCTCACGATTTCCGTTCTGTCCGCATCTCACTGTCCCGCTGGGGTGTACTAAAATAGAGGGAGTGTTGAGAACACGAATAGCTCGCAGGGCCCCTTGGCGTGGAAGCGTTATATAGTACAAAGTGGAATTACCTCGATTACATTAGCCAAATCACCGCTGAGCGGTGCACAGAGGGCCACTTTATTGAAGTAACTGAATATGGTAACTTTTTTAAAGCTGTTTATACCGGATGAGTTAGGCTCTCATTTTTGTTAAAGTATATTTAGAAATTCTAGCAACTACGGCCGTGGACGTTACAGGCACGAAATCCAAAGCCTCCGCCGTTTTGTCTTACAGAAACATAACAAACCTTGGTCGTCTTTGGGTACGATAAGACGCCGTATTCTGTTATCGCAAAGTTAAATTGTTCTAGTGGGCCACCTTTCCTTTGTTTCACATTTGAGCTGCACACTTGGGTAGGTGGTAGCTCATCGCTTTTCTCCTAGACGTCTTTTCGGCTGAGTGGTGTCACGTTCCTCGGAGTTGCAAACAAACGGCTCTGTCTTTTATCACAGTTCTAACGTGCGACTGATGTGTCAGATTATCGTTGAGCTAAGCAGTTTTTTTTTGCAACTACTTATTATGAAATTTAACTAATACCAAGCGCAACGTTATAAAATGATGTAACGGATCCCCCATACAAATCGACGACAGCGACGCCATTTTGTTTTTCACGCATATCCAGCCGAACGACCCCCGGTAAGTATCGCAGCTCGGTCAGAAGCCGCAACGCTTCCCCTCTTTTAGTACACTCTTGTTCCGGGCTGCAAGGCCGAAACACAATACGCCATGCACAAAGTACCACTGAAAGTCCGCGGTTTGTTCGATGCAGTGGCCCTGCGTCACTTCTGGAGACGTGGAACAGCAAGGCGCATTTAAAAGAAATGACTGTTGGGGGGGGGGGGGGGAGGATAGATAGAGTGAGGCATTTTAAAAACTAGAGGCGGTTATCAGCGACAATCAACATACCTAGCGGGAATAAAAAACAAGTAGGTGAGCCCCGAAGCAAGTTTTCTGGAAACCCGATAATGCATGACGACGAAATGATTACGCTACAGGTCGCGATGTGCTGACGAGTGAGCAGTTTTGCTTTTGAGTCATGTGCGCTTCATGAAAATTAGGTCAGCTTCATAATAGAGTATCACTAAATATCACCGAATAAAATCGCCATTTATAGCGCTTGCTACTAGTATAAAAGAACGTATGATTTTTTTTTTAAATGTTATAGTCGCGCGATTCTTACGAGTACTGAGAAAACATGGCGTCTGAACAGTCTAGTTGCAGTTTGCTGCGTCGCCATTTTTTTACAAAAGGCTGCGTGGAAAGCACGCCGTGTGCATTGACGCATTCATCTTGGTGTTTTAGGTTTATACCTTTGGTTTTACATGCATCATATTTTTACGAATGTCATGTCACTACCGTTCGAATGACCCGATTTCTTTCAACTTCATTTAAAATCAAAATAGCGCAACTAATGTTTTCTTACTTGACAAAAATAACTCTTTAAATTCGGTAAAGCTTTTTTTTTGTTGTTGTTTCGGAAAATAAGTATGAAAAAATACGGTTCAAATAATCATCTGATTTAAACAAAATTAGAAGGTCCCAGAGCTGTGCGCGACTCGAAATAGTGAACAAAAACGTTTAGTAAGTGATATTAAGCTCCGAGGTGCACTTCTCTTCAACAAGTACTCAGTTAGGGCAACGTGCGTGAAGTGTGAGATGTCGAACTAAAGTTCGGAGTTCAATAGAAACAACTTCGAGCATGCTTGGTGAGATGCGCGAGAGCAAATGCAACAAACAAACAGTTGCAAAGCCCAGATTTCAAAGTGATAAGTCTAGTTTTGGTTTTCTTTTTATAAAAGGAAAAAAAAATCAATTCGTCGTCTGAGCCAAGTATCCGCCTTAAACGCCAATATCCGTACTACTGGCTAGAATATCACGCATTTCCAGTTTTTGTATTTCTGAAATTTCAATTTTAAGAGCCTATTCTTCACAGTATCTTTTTCTTATCTTTGCTTTGGCAGTATACAACGAATGAATGCTAAAAGGGTTTCAACGTTACGTGAATTATCCGTGCTTTGAAATTTACATTCGACGTCTCATGGTAGTGCTAGCGCCACTAAATAAACTACGCTTCAAAGTAACGACACTTGCCCATCTTGTGGCTTAAAATCATGGTTGCCAGTTATGTGAAGCTTTGTCTGAAATCACTAAAAACTTTTCTTTCCCCTAGAAGTGTTTAAACTGTTTGCGACAGAGCAAAGCTATATTGCATGAGCTTCCTAACACCTTAAACTAATGCTGAGGAAGTCGCACTTTTGAACACTTATGATCGGCAGTTGCGTCTGCTTTGCACAAGCACCAAGATGGCGACGCCCGCAACAATATCGGGAACAGTGTGCCGATACTCTAAGCGTAGCTCATTTAGTGGCTCTAGGTAGTGCCGTAGCCTCTTATATGGTAAGGAAGTCCGCTCCTTTGGCGCTAGAACAATAGACAGCCTGTTTGAAGTAAAAGAGGGGGGAGGAGTGGCAGGCGAAAATGTAAACATCTTGAAGGCAGCGCCACAAAAAATGCCGCGAAACGAAGCACTCTCATTTTTTTTTTTTTTTACTTCGCGGTAGAACGAAGAAACGATACAAAGTCGATTGGCTGTTTATCTTCTTTCCGAGGGGAGTTTGAGAATGCGCTGAGAGTTACAAAAAATATGCTGTAGGAAATAAATAAAACGGTTTCGTTTTTTTTAAAGAAACAAAAGAAAAAGAAACCAAGGTACTACGAAACAGAGCAGATGATATGAAAATTTCTGCGGATATCTGGGCGCCACCATCCTCGTAACCTCCTCCTCTCGTGTTTTGTCGCTCCCAGTTCTGCAGCCGGTTGTGGCGACGAATGCGCACGATCTCCCCCTGTATATGAGGCTATGGTAGGGCAAATATCCGCCGTTATTTGCACCCTGAAAATGCATACGGGCTCACTTCCTTTCGCTACACGGGGAAGGTCAGTCGCTAGGAGCTAGACTTGTGACAAACTTCCCCCTTTTCCAAAGAAAAAAGAAAAGAAAAAAAGGCGTCATGCGCAGAGGAACTGTTTCATTGCAAATTACGATATTGAATTTTTGTTTTCGCGCTTCGCGTTTTGCTATTGTTTTGGGTAGACGGCTTTGATTTGTTATCTGCGTGTAGTTTGAAAAAGTGCGCGGAAGGACACCTAATTTGATCGAACGCGCTTTTTTTAGCATATATAAGACACAATAGGTCTATCGACAGATACACGGTGACGTTTCCTTCTCGGGCATGTTTGATTAAATGCGTGGAACTTACTTCGATAACTTATGACATGAACGCATATTAATGGATGTTCAGGACATAGTATGCCACCAACGTGTGTTATGAACTTATGTTGAGAGATGGTGATGACCTATGTAGCATGTCACCATCCAATGTCATCAAGGATCTTGATGACCTGTCCGAAGTCAAAAACGTATGTCGATGGCATGCTGATGACATGTAATATGCCACCCACTTATGTCATCAAGGTATGTCGACAGGATATTCTCTGTCACCAACGTATGCTGATGGCAGACATATATTAACATGTTATTCATCGACGTGTTTTTAGTGTTTATCACAAATGTACATCATCAACGCATGCCATCACTATACATATATCATCAGCATATTGATGACATACGCATACAATCAACTATACCATCAATGTATGTTGACATGTCACTAGTGTGCCACCAACGTGTGTCTGGAACCATGAAACGTGTACCATAACGTAAGAGTAAATAAGTTCGCAGTGTGTCAGTGTTCTATGCCACGTACTGTCAGGCGAGCTTGAAAGGGGATGCATCTTGAAGACATCGAACATCGAGATGATAACTTAGTTGCACACGTTGCCAGTAAACGTCTCTAGATCCGATGCTGTCACCAGGTGAAGACCGCTGAAGGACGGAGCATGAGAGCGAGATCTGGATTTGTTACAGAGTCCGGGCGCGGACACAACTATCGCCCTTGTTTTGAAAGTTAAGGCCGATGCGTTCTGCTGAGAACTGCTGTACACGCGGGGGCTGCACACCTGACGAAGTATATTACCTTTGTTTAAAAATATTCTCGGTATTACTGGAGATCTGTTAAGCAAATCGTGGACTGAAACGACATGTACATTCTCCTACTAAGGCTAACTAAATCTGGCATAAAGTAACCAAGCCGTTGGAAACACTATTAATGTTCGTCGGCCATTGCCCATATATTGCTTACGTTTGCTTTTGTTACTTTATGAAAGCTGTATTTTAAAAAGGAGCACCTCGCCAAATACGCAATTCTTTCTCCCAATGAAACCCAAACAACAAGCATCAACCACAAAAAAAATTCTTAGTAGAGTTTTCAGATATTATCGGATTTATATTTATGTACGTGGTCGTCGACCATGTGGGTTGTGGTAAAATGATATTTTCTTTTAACTTGACAGGAGCAACATATATTTTGTAATGAATGAACTCATATTCTGATATTGCAGGCCTGCTTTTGCATACAATCTTCAACGAACAAATGGTGAACGTCTTCTCCTAGATGAGCAAAAAACACCCGTCATTTTCTTTCGGCAAAAACAAAACCAACTTCAAGAAGTTTTGTACAATCTTTCACAGCAGTGATTGCTCACAAACATTTTTTTACGATCACTTTTACCTTTGTAGCGTAAAAAGGTGTCAATGTAGTGTACATGAGATGTTGGCGAATGTTTCTTGTCGCTATCGGCAAGGAGATTCAACTATAAGGGGTGCGATGTCTAGATTGTTTCCCCAGAGTTCTTTACTTCATCTTTCTCACTTGATCGTGGGCAAAAATTTTCGTGCCTAATTCTTTTGCTGCGTCAGCGTGCTGCTTCACTGAAAGAACACGAGCCCTAGCTCAACGCTCACGTAACGTTAGGCTAAGTGGGCCGAACGCTGCGTCAAATCACAAACATTTAATCCATGTTGTCGTTGTTGTCCCCATCGGTGTAGTTCCCAATTTAGCCAATAGGGGCGCGACGGTTGGATCTCCTTCCGAATAGTATAAGCGCGCTTTCTTGTGTGTGAGCAACCACGACTTAAAGTGAACCAGTTTTTATCAGCTGACACCGAATTTCTCCATCGAGATACGCCAGTCTATACTAAGTGCCACTAGCTATGTGCAGTACAAGCGAAGGCCAATTCAGGTGAGGGGAGAAAACGCAGCTACTAGGAAAGCTGGTGAGGCGAAGGAAAACCTCCTGCCCTCTCTAATGTTCCTATAGTGCTCTCCCCTTCTCCCCCCTCCCCACATTGCCCTCCTTTCCCGTCCCGCCTTCCTAGGGCTCGCTGTTTCTTCGACCGGAGTTGCCTTCACATGCACTGCACACAACTAGTGACACGGAGTAGTGTAAGAAGGGCTTGACAACAAAATACAGACATCTGTTTTAACGGCAATTGCTATAATTTAAGAATAAACACATTTTTGGTAGTTAGAAAAAAGAGGTTAAAAACAATTGACGTCCACAAGTTTTTATGGGTGTGATTTCCCTTCTCCCGTGTAGATTAGTTGGATTTTGTTCCACTTTTTTGGAGTATTATGGCGAGACACTTCTTGAACTCACCTGTATACGCTGATGATACGAGTGAGATGGGCGGCCAAGTCTGTACGTGTCTGTCTAACTAAGACCAATGAGGCGGTACTAGCTTCTTTGGTGCCCAGAGACACCATTTGATGGTAGCGTCTATCTCCAAAACATCTTCATATGTTGCCGAATAATGACGCTCACTAAACTTTAAAAAAATGTACATGTTTGCGATCAGTGTTTGCTGCTTGTTGCTCTGGTAGAACGAAGCTCTCATACAAAAAAGAAAACGAAAAAAAAGGAAACGCTGTTTAGAGACCCGATAAGCCTTAGCTCGACGGGTCCTGTCGAAAATCCTAGTACCCTCGCAACGTGTCTACGTCATGGCCGCCTAGTAATCTAAGCAACATAGGCTTCAGCTTCACAATCCCCCGCTCTCCTTGACCAGAAGTTGAGCTCCTCCTTGCGAGGCGGTCGTTCACTCCGCGCGAGTTCACGGATCACGGTGTGCGGCGTCCCAGGCTTCCATCGGAATGTCAGGGACACTGTTCCCGTGGTCAGACTGTCCGGGCAGGTTGTGCGAACCGACCGCTCGACGCCAGCTTTCATCACCTGTGGCCGAACAGAGCCCTGAGGACGAGGACGACCGCGAGGATGGCCACGGCGTCGGAGGCCGACGTCATGACGAAGCGGTGCGCCGTCGACGTGGCCGTGGCGTCGTGCTGAATGGCGGCCGGCTTCTCGCCTGCAACATCATCGTCATTACGTTTTCTTCAAACCTGAGGGCCTATACAGGCGTGACACAAGGGGTGGCGAGATGCAAGACATCATTGTAGTAAAGCAAACATGGACACCTATTCGCAACTCCAGCCCGCCGGTCGTCCTCACGCGGACGAAGGAAGAAACGAAGAAAACGGGACGGCGACAAAGATGATGGCAGGGACGAGCGACATTGGTGCTGCTGTCACCACGTGTCTCTGATCGGCATGTTCTGGAATGGTGATTAAAAAAAAAGCGAGGTTGTTAACTTAGAAATTTAGTTTGGTCCCCTACGCAACTCCTAAAAGTCAACGTGCCCACTTCTTGATGCACGTCTTCATCTCCATCCCCTGTGATATGTGTTCCTGCCCTGACTGCTTCGTCTTTGTAGCTAAATAAATTAATTTCAGTGCCAGTGCACTCACCAGCGTCAGCGAGCAGGCGCAAAGGAAATCCAAGAGAACCTATCCCCGTTCCTGCCGCCATCTTGAAAGTACTGCCCGCCATCTATTAATATAAGGTGTTTTGGTGGCGCCCTCCCGTGGTTCCCTCTCGTGACGTCATTACCTTGCGAACAAGAAGTTCGATGGTGTTTGTAATTCGTAAGGCGGAAGCTGGAATTCATTGCGCTCTAAAACCAACGCTGCAAGCCCCGTCAAAATTGAAGTTCTCAGATTAGTCTTATTTCCGTCAATGATAAACCTTTTGCTGACGTCATATAGTCAGCATTCGGCCAATCGCGGCAGGCAGTGGTGGCAGGCCGACCACAGCGACGCTTTCGATCGCTCACGTCACCAATAGGGCGGTGGAGTTGCGTACAGTCACTGAGAAGATGAGAATGGTAGGGTGACTCTTTCCGATGTTTGGCCGAGTGCATGCGCACGTTACCTTCCTCCATAACTGCGCGTGCACGCTCGAGGGACACAAGGCGCCGAAGCACTATCGAAGCTCGTCCTGGGGGTGGGAAAACTGAAATATTTCTCTGGCCGTTTTGATCCTGTCGATGTCTATTATCAGGTGCACCCGTGCCTTGGATAGACCATTCGAACATTCGCCTTCCGGGAATTGTCATTTTTGTCCTCTGTGCTGTGGGGCTCGTTCCGATCATGCGCAGTGGGGATCTTTGGCCGAATATCAGACGCCGCGCGTTCGTCCACAGCCCAGTGGCCCGAAATGTTTCGCCCGGTCGATATGCGCTGGAAAGACGGCTATCGACCAATCGCGTTTCTGACGTCAGTCTACAATTTATCGGTGATTGTGGAAGGGAATGTGAAAGACCGATTAAATTCCCTCTCGGATTGTGACCAAAATTGGGCCCTTGGGCCCGTTCACTGAGCCAATGTGGGTATTTATCCCGGCATTTGACTCACCCGTGGAATAAATTTTGGGTTCACGTGACCGGCTCTGTGAGGAAAAAGTAGCTAGCGTTCCAGCCGATTTCGCTCAGCAGACGCAAGCCTTAATTTCCTGTTATTTTTTTTAAATTATCGATTGACACGGCCTTTCCCAGAAATAACTTTACATGCCGCTGCTAAAGTACACGAATGCGGTTCATTTCGCTTGCATTCCAAGCCTCTTCTACATTTTTCTGTTCGCAAAATCGGACTCAAATGTTCGAAGCGAGGACGGACTTGCGGCAGCCATTAGGCTGGAACGCTGGGTGTTTTGAGTTTCTTTTCCCCACGGGGCCGGTCTCGTGACCTCAAAATCCGTTTAGCGGTGAGTTAACCGCCGGGACATATTCGGAGCACAAGTTCGTCTGCTTCTTTTGCCGAAATTGTGGTAACGTCAGAAAGACGCCGAGCTTTGATTGGTTCTGAATGAAGGATAGAAGGTAGACCGCAAGACAGCTTGCTTTGAGGAATACTCACTATCCTCTAATCAAAGCCAAAGCTCGGCGTCTTTCTGACGTCACCACAACCACGGCAAAAGCAGACGACATGCCCTCCGCATACCGGCATTGACCAGAAAACCGTCCATTGCATCATCACCACTGCGGACGCACACGTACCGTTGAGCACGAAGATGGCGACGCTGGTGGCGTCTGCGTTGGACGGGCCGCACGTGTAGTTGCCAGAGTCCGCCGGCATGGCGTCGTGGATGACGAGGCGCGACACGGCGGCGTTGCGGCCGGCCTTGCGCACCAGGATCTCGCTCTTGGCCGTCTCGTCGTAGTTGATCATGCGGTCGTTGTGGTACCAGAACACGAACACGGGCGGCTCGGGGCTCTGGCTGATCTCGCACGTGAGGTTGATGGTGGAGCCGGTCTTGAGGAACAGCTGCCCCGTGCCGCCCAGGATCTCGGCCCGGGCCACCAGGACCCGGAGGTGCACGAAGAGGCTCATCTTGGGGTCGGAGCTCACCTGGCCGTAAAAGAATCAAAAACGACTCTTCCTGGTTCCTTGTCCTCCGAATGAACTGCGCTGACAGCCGAGACGCGCTGCTGCTCACAGTAAAGCCGCAATCACACTGCTACTACATCAAACAAAAGCGTCTCCAGACGCGGCTTGATGCGTGTCTCTTCCTTGTGCGACGGTAACGTTGGTCATAAAACACTGTCTGCTGATATGTTCTAAGCACAGAAAAACTGTGTGTAGACATGTTCAGAGCATGAAGGGGTGAGTGTACGCATGCTCGAAGCATACAAAAAACGTCTGCCAGACACGATTGAAACACGAATACTGTGCGGACAGGTTTGAAGTATACAAGAACTATCTGTAGACATGTTCAAAATAAGCAGACATGAATAGAACATGCTTGGAGCGCGTCCGAAGACACTTTTGTCATCACGTCTGCGGCGAAGACCGTGCCTTTTGTATGGTGTAGGAAGAGGACACAGCAGAAGCTGTGCACGACATTTCCAGAAGCCGAAGTCGAGGTTTTTCTCCGGTTCCGCTCTGCTTTGGAACATTATTTTTTAATGCGACAGCATTAACTGTCCCATGGAGCGCAGCCGGCGCTTTCTGTAACCTCGAAAAATGGCACCTAAATTCCGTCTAAGCGAAACGGCGCCTTAATTCCGGCTGAGCAAAACCAGCAATATATTCCCATTGGCAGCGACACGCGCAGTGTATGTGCCCAAAGAATGGTGAACCCCGATAATTGGTGGATTAGCCACTAGATGGTGCACCATTTTGAAAGGGGTCTATTAAATTAATAAGGTTCTAATCCACGCTGTGAAGGTGGTTGGACGGCGAAACTGTGGAATCACCTGCAACGATTGCCCTCTGCACTATACATAGTTTCATGGAAAACGCCACCAGGTGGTGCTCTAGTCCTCGACGTCGCAGAGAACTTCCGGTTTATAAAAAAAAAATTAAGAAAGGCCACCCTAACACCGCTGCTTGAAATGTACGTGAAAGGTTTTACCACCAATTCTTTAGGTGAACGCCAAAAGAACGAAGGAGTGCGACATCTGTGACAATGTTTCGAGTATTCTTGTAAACAAATTTCCCCCTCCAAGATGTAATATTGTACAGCCGAACGCCTTCGTCAAAAGTCCAACTTTGTTGTCCGTATAGCATTTATGCTTTCGAGCACTGGTGACATAAGCACGCTCAACAGGCTTAAAGAGACGGTGCGACCGAAAGTCGCTTGGGACGCAAGCGGCAGTTCATGTCTGTAAACAGCAGAAGGGTTTACACCTGATGATTGACAAAAGAAAATTAAATGTATTGTGCCGAACCTTTTTTATATATGAAAAACTTTGTACGCGCCCGTTGCCGCGGCAGCTTATGCAACCCCAATCTTTACCGGGAAACGCGTGCGAGTAGCGCAACGTGCTTCGCATTGTTAGCGGTGCTAGTGACGTCAATCCGCACTTCGTACTCTGCCGTTGCCGCGGCAGCTTATGCAACCGCAAAATTTACCGCGAAACGCATGCGGGGAACGCTACGTGCTTCGCATTGTTAGCGGCACTAGTGACGTCACTCCGCACTTCGTACTCTGCCGTTGCCGCGGCAGCTTATGCAACCGCAAAATTTACCGAGAAACGCATGCGGGGAGTGCTACGTGCTTCGCATTGTTAGCGGTACTAGTGACGTCATTCCGCACTTCGTACTCTGCCGTTGCCGCGGCAGCTTATGCAACCGCAAAATTTACCGCGAAACGCATGCGGGGAGCGCTACGTGCTTCGCATTGTTAGCGGTACTAGTGACGTCACTCCGCACTTCGTACTCTGCCGTTGCCGCGGCAGCTTATGCAACCGCAAAATTTACCGAGAAACGCATGCGGGGAGCGCTACGTGCTTCGCATTGTTAGCGGTACTAGTGACGTCATTCCGCACTTCGTACTCTGCCGTTGCCGCGGCAGCTTATGCAACCGCAAAATTTACCGAGAAACGCATGCGGGGAGCGCTACGTGCTGCGCATTGTTAGCGGTACTAGTGACGTCATTCCGCACTTCGTACTCTGCCGTTGCCGCGGCAGCTTATGCAACCGCAAACTTTACCGAGAAACGCATGCGGGGAGCGCTACGTGCTTATCATCATTCGCGCGCGCCTTATAATCTATCACGTGGTTTTGACACTTGCTTTTTTTTTTTTTTAAACAAGTGCCAAAACCACATGATAAATGATAAGGCGCGCGCCTGCATTTTCTGTCGACGGACACAAAAAAATTCCACCTGGGAGTCATATACAGCTTCGCTGTAAACTTTCGTGCACAAAGCACCCACGGAATTCACTGCGGAACTTCGTGAATATCGACCACCACCATAATACAAAACAAAACAAAGAAAAACAAAACAAAGCCATGTTACCGTTCTTCTATCGCTATTAAGCCGACGTCGGCTAGGAAACGTTTCCCATGTACGCTGTTTGTAGATCGATACGATACGGGTTGTGACAAGAAGTCTATGGGACCGTTGCTGGTTGAATTCGGTAATCTCTTTTTTTTTTTTAAACTCGGTATACAATTAGGGATGATTAAACGAGATTAGTTTTAACGAAAACTGTCACGGCGTATAAAACCGCAAAAAAATCGCGCACACACACACAAACACACATACACACACTAATTTCAGCGTGTTGTCTTCACAAAACATGCTTGAAGTCGGCCTGTTTCAAAGCGGTAATCATAACGGGGACGGAGATAAACGGTCGAAATTCAGCAGCCGGAAATCACAAGCTGGCGATCGAAACCGTTCAAGCGAACAAATACAACGTGTTTTGTTTTGATTTGTTTTACCTCTCGTTGATTAGATTCTTCGATCACCGGGAAACTAAAAATTTGAACATGCCACGACGTAATATTATAGCCAATCGAGCGCCAGTCATCTCTTTACAAAACTGCTATCGGTGCGACGTTTGTCAATAACAGCTAGAGGACTTGGTTCGATCTTTGTACATTCATCGACTAAAGGAACATCGCTTTCTCGAACTTCCTGCAAAGTTTGAGTTGTTGTTTAATCGATCCTTGGCATCAAATCGATTGTCAGTCCTCCCCTTCCATCCTCCACCGAGCAAATATTGAATAGAGCTCTTTGAAAACTCCATGAAGCAACATTGGCAGTCGACATTTCTTTGGAAACAAGGATGGAACATTGGTATGATAATTCAAGAGAGAGCTGGTTGTTATTTGAGGCTAGAACAGGAGTATCGAGGATTATGACAAATAGGACATAGCGCGAGGAAATGTATACGCGATATGAGGCACGTAGCCAGGATTTTGTTTCGAGGGAGGGGGGGGGGGGGGGAGGCCGGCCATGACAAAATGCTGTATGAGGGTAAGGGGGGGAGGAGGTCCAAGCAAAATGGAAGTTTTTTTGTTCTTTTTTTTTGGGGGGGGGGGGGGGCTCGGGCCCTATAAGACCCCTCCCCCCCCTCCCCCACCCTTGGCTACGTGCCTGCGCGATCTGCCGAATGCTAAGGGGAAGACGAGACAATAGAACATGTGGTGTTTAGGTGCCCAGGGTTAGCTCCCGCTCTACCGGAGGGAGCGACGGATTTAGCTGGAGCGCTGTGGTTTGCAACCGAGAATGGAAGAATGTATGATGTGCACTTTAATAACAAAGAGGAGATTGGAAGACTGATGGAAATTATCTAGGGAGAATTGAATGACGTACAACTAACTGACACAGCTGGGCACAAGACGGGCTGAGGAAAATTGGGATTCCCTCCCTCGTGGTTCCGGCCCACAGTCCTCAACCCTGCCTTCCAGTGGGCCAGGTGCTCTATGGGGTAATGCCGACTAGGTTTGACCAGAGGAAAATCATAGACTCCGTCGCCGGGGGGAAAAGACGGTGGGGGGGGGAACAAAAAAAAAATACCAGATTGTGTATGGTTTTTTAAAATTTGTCTCCGCTTCGGGGTGCGTGCTTATCATCTCTGCGAGGAGCTTAACCAGTCGCAGGGCGCGAAACAGCACGCCTTTCTCATGACGTTAGTGGCACGTCAAACGCGAAGGAGGCGCCTCCTCGCCGTCGTCTGCTCCTCTCTCGATTTCAGGAATTTTCGGGAAGGACAACAACAGCCGCGGAGGCCTCGATTAACAGCAAGCGGAGGGGGTGATGTGCTGCGTCCTGGCCGGTCTGTCCGCCATGAGCTTGTTCCAATGACGCCAGCGGACGGTCGCTCATTCCCCCTGACAGAAATAGTTCCGAGGCGGACCGGAAGCGGAAGCAAGCACTTCCGTTCGGCAAAAGTCGCGCACGAGACAAGTATGAGCGTACCCTAGCTTGCGTGAACAGCCCTTTCATGGGCCTTAACTCTGAAGTTTTAGATCCTAAAAAAAGCGCGTTTTAAGGAGAACCACACCCTGTTTCGCTGTTTTTAGAGTGCAGCTCTTTAGCACCCTTTTCCGCATATAGCGGCGTTGGCGTTGGCGTCGCCGTCAGCGTCAGCCTAGCAAGTATATGCGGGAACGGGAGCCCAAGCGTCCCATAATGCAACGTTGCGCGCGTTGCATTATGGGACGTCGACCAACTATCCACCGTTTCAATTCCCCGCTACGTTTAGCGGTGAAAACTGAATTGGTGTATAGGTCTGTGCCGTCCCACAATGCAACGCTGCGCGCGTTGCATTGTGGGACGGCACATACATATACACCAATTTTTCTCCCCAGAAGAGCTTAGACAAGAACAAATGTGGTGCTTGTCCAGTCAATTTGAACGGATGTGATAATTAGGCTAAATCTGATGTACTTAAGGAATAATTTGTGTTAGAAGGAGCCTACTATAGACCAGCTCAACTCGCTGACGTCACGCTCCTAACGTGGCCCTGCTGTCGGCACTGTGCGTGCCGAAACGGGATTTTGGTGTCTGCGCATGCGGAGTGTTCGCAGCTGGTGCGGGAAAACGCGGTCTTGTTTGTGAACGCTGCGTGGGTCTGTAGCGTTGTGCCTCGAGACTTAAATCAGACCAAATAACGGAACACACAGAGCATTCAAAGACAAAACAAAATCGAAGAGTCACCAAGCGAGAACGACTTATATAAAACGGTACACGAGCAAGAAGTGCTCTTTTGCGAAGAAAATGGAGCATGGAGCCGAATCTCTATCGTAGACTTTGTTCGTCAAATCTGAACGCAAAGCAGCTTGAAATCTGTAGAAATAACGTTCGACTGCAATCAAGTCACAACTTGAAATTAAAGTAAATGAGCGTTTTATAACTACCTAAAGAAAGTGAAGCTGCTTTTGTTGTGGTAGGGCATTACAGGCAACGAAACTCGGGAAATTAAACTGTATTTACGATCAATGTAAATCTTTTTTACGCATTCTCAGGATTGGACGAATTAATACAGGGTGTATTTTAAAGCTTAACAAATTTGTTTAAAAAGAGCCGTGAAAGCTACACTTACGCGATTTGTGCGGGTGATGTATACGGCCAGGGGTACATCAGATAGGGGCTAATCGTAAAGATCAGTCGGCTAATTAATTAAAGTTTA